>NW_027096681.1:0-120000 GCF_019320115.1 Miscanthus floridulus | reverse complement strand
CCTTTTCCCTTCTAGGAATACTTTTAGCCTTCCTTTTGTCTTGTTGTCCCTTGCATAGAAGACTTGCATAACATCTCTTGCAAGGACAAAGGGGTCATCTCTATATGCGGTCTTAGTGAGATAAATAGTAGTGAACCCTTCGTTGTCAGTGTTGATTTCCTTGAGCTAAACCCACTGGCAGCGAAAAAGAGCTGCCTTCAATGGACAGTAGGCTAGCTCCCATATCTCCTCTATGAAACCATAGTATGTCGCCAGCATGTTGCCGTTTTCGTCGTGAGCATCAAAACGAGCACCATAATTTTGATATGTGCTCTTTCCATCTTGTTTTTTTGTGTAAAATGTGAATCCATTGATCTCATACTCTTAGTACTTAAGATATGTACTTGAAGGTCCCTTGGCTAAGGCATCTAGTTGATTACCCAACTTTATTCCAAGCAAGCGACGTCGCAACCAGCTGACAAATTCCTCCTTATGTTTTTATCCAGCCAAGCTTGTGACCTGCTCGGATACAGAGTTTGCAGCGATTGTCTGTGCTCATCAATGTATGGCATCACACCCTTGGCTTGCTGGAGAACAGTGAACTATGCCTATCTAAAAGAAACAGGGTCATCTACTATAACAGATTTCTCCCCGATCGTTCCTTTGCCACGTAGTCTTTCCTCGTGACGAGATTCTAGAACTTCGACCCTTTTGATGTCCAGATAATATGTGTAGAACTCAATGGCCTCCTCCATTAAACATCCTTCAACCATGCCCCTTCTAGCCTGAATCTGTTCCTAACATACCTCCTAAAAACTTTCATCAATCTTTTAAAAGGGAACATCTGATGCAAGTACATTGGGCCAAGGGCTCTAATTTGGTCAACAAAATGAATGAGCAGATGCAATGAGATATCAAAGTAAGTCGGTAGGAAATACATCTCAAGCCTAACGAGAGTTTTGGCTATGTCCGGCTGTAGCTACTCTAGCGTGGACACATCAATGACCTTTTTGAGATCGCATTGAAGAACGAGCAAAGCTTTATGATTGGGGCATGGACCTTTGGGGGAGGATACCACGCAGGACAATAGAGAGCAGTTGAGTCATAATGACATGATAGTCATGGGCCTTCATAGGGCCATAGTTGAACTTGAGTTCTCTCATGTTCACTAGCCTCTTCAGGTTCACATAGTAGCCCATCGGGACTTTGAGTTCATTGAAGAAAGAAATAAGTGCACACTTTTCTTCCTTCTTCAATGTCCATGATGCAACCAAAAGTTCGAACTGGCCATTCTCTAGCTCCACGGGATGTAGCTCCTTCCTGATTCCCAACTATTGCATGTCCAGGCATGTGGCTAGTGAGTCCTTCGATGTCCCCCTGGTGTCCATCATGGTGTTAAGAGTGTTAGCGCACATGTTTTTAGTGATGTGCATGGGATCAAGACAGTGGCATACACTCAGAAATGGCCAGTAAGGTAGTTTCCAGAAAATCAATTTTTTCTTCCAAATGCTCCCATCAGGCGCTGCTACTGCATTGCCCCCCTTCCCAAGGACAACCTCTAGTTTGTTGAGTTCTCGAAGTATCATAGGCCCGTCTCAATATTTTGGAGCTAAGCGTTTCTCAATAGTACCATTGAAATCTTTTTTGTTCCGGTGGTAAGGGTGATCCTTAGGTAGGAACCTACGGTGTCCCATATAAACTATCTTTGAGTTATTTGGCAGATTTACCACATCGGTGTCGTCCAAGCACTCGACACATCCAATATAGCCTTTTGTCTTCTCTCCGGACAACAAACCTCGACCTGGCAGGTCGGTGATTGTAGTGATAAGTACTCCCTTGATCGTGACATGTTTGTTTTTGTACTCGTCCCAAACATCCGGCACACCCTTTTCAAACATCTCCACTAGTTCATCGATCAGTGGTTCCAGAAACACATTGATATCATTCCCAAGTTGTCTTGGCCCTTGGATTAGTAGTGGCATCTAGATGTACGACCACTTCATATAGACCCAAGGTGGAAGGTTGTATATACAGAGCGTCACTGTCCAGGTGCTATGATTGCTTCTAACCTGATCAAAAGGATTCATCCCATCTGTGCTCAAAGAAAACGAAAGGTGCCTTACCTCTCTCTACCGATGTCCTTATAAAACATAGTATTCATAGTCCTCCAATCATGCCTATCGGTGGGGTGCCTCATTATTATATCTTTTTTATGCTCTTCGCCATGCCAGCACAACAGCTTGGCTAACTTTGCACATGCAAACAGCCTATGCACCTAGGGAGCTATAGGGAAATACCAAACGATCTTTATGAGACCTCCTCTGGTCTTGGTACCCTTATCTTACGACCCTTCCTTGTACCGTGGAGCTTCACACTTGGGGCACTTGTCTAAGTCTTTGTATTTTTCTCCACGGTACAATATGCAATCATTGAAACACGCATGGATTTTTTCAACCTCGAGGCCGATGGGGTAGATTATTTGCTTGGCCAAGTATGTCTTTTTTGGCAACTTGTTTTTTTTTCTAGGAGCATTTTCCTTATTATACCTAACAACTGATCGAAGCCTTTATCGCTCAATCCGTTTGTCGATTTGAACTCTAACAGCATGATGTCGGCTTCTAGTTTGCTCATTGGACAATTCCTATACAGTGGTGTTTTGCCATCTTGTCTCATTTTCTCTAGCTTTCTCAGCTGTCTTTCACTAAGACATCCGGTCTCTACATTACGTAGTAGCTGAGAAATGCCATCATTATCATCGGTGTCGTCAGCTAGCGTGTTCCTAAACACATTATTAACTGTGGCCATGGGTTCCGTATTGACACCGGGTTCCTCGTCAGCATCGTGGATGGCTACGTCAGACATGTCCACATCATCATCGTTTCCATGCAGAACATTCACACCAACCTCGCCATGCATAGTCCATATTGTATAGTTTGGCATGAATCCCCTAGTAATCAAGTGTGATCGTATAGACTCAATTTGATGAAAGTTTCTATGATTCTTGCAATCTTTGCATGGGCAGAAGATAGGGTTCCCATTCCTAGCATGGGCTTTGGCATCGGTGATAAACTGGCTGACGCCATGCATGTACCGCTTATCCGTTCGGGACAGATGCATCCACTCTCGATCCATCTATGCACAAAAAATACTGAGACAGTAATTACAAAGAATTAATAAGAAATCAAGCTTCATGAACAACAATTGTAGCTCAAAAGTACCATTTTTGGAAAACATTATTGTACACTAATTATTGAAAAATTAAAATTGGTAGCCCCGACCCTATAAATTGAAAATCGTAGTAAAAAACAATTCTTGCACAATATTGAAGAACAACTATTCTACTCTACTTCTAAGAACTAATTATAGCATCACATACTAACAATGATGATCTTGACCACCATGGAATAATTAGCTAGGAATTTAAATGTGTTCATAGACACCAACCTTTTGGATGATGGATTCATCACAATTTAAGCCTTGCACAAATGTCCAATTGGAAAAGTGCTCTCTATAATGGAGAAAGAACTAGAATAAGAATCAAGCAATGTAGCCATCAAAACGAAGCTAATTAAGCAACAAAATCAAAGGAGTGGATGTTTGTTACTAACCTTAAAGCAAAAAGATCAAGCCGTTCTTCAAAATCCAAGCACTAGCTTCATGGTGAAGAGCATCCGCAACACTGGAGAAAAGGGTCCAAACGCACACCTCTGTTCTCAGGATGGAAGAGATGATGAAGGAGAGGACGGCTGCAGCCTTTTGTGTTGTAGGCTTATCACCGTTGGTTCTTAGCTAGAACCGACAGTGATAGAGCCCAACCTATGTTGGCTCTTGGCTTAAACCGGCAGTGATGAGTGGCTGTCAAAACACTGCCGGTTCAAGCCACAAACTGATAGTGATGTGGTCCTTCACTGTCGGTTTTAGCCCAGCCCCAATCATTTTTTCATTTTCAAGCTCATAACCGACAGTGAAGGTACATCACTACCGGTTCTCACAAATCAGGCAGTGATGATGCTGGCAGTGATGTGCAAATCTAGCGTAGTGCTCTCTCACAGAACACTATTGAATCAACCAAAATCAACTAAAAGTGTATCAGCCGAACAGGGTGCTTAACTAGATGACTTAGCGGTTGCATGTGTCGCATGCAGTGCAACCATTAGGAATTTGAGATTTTTTGCACGTGTCATGGCCTTGGCCCCGTCTCTCCTGCTTAGACAAGACTCCGCCATGATGGCCTCACTAGCGTTGCAAATGGGACAACTTGTGATGGCATGTCCCGTTTTTGGAGGCGCTTACGCGGCAGTCTGCATGACGCAGCAAGCTGCTGCGGGCTCATGCAGTCATGCGGGTGCGTGAGCCCCAGCATGATGCCCGAGCAGTTTAGGCTTCGAGGCTTCAAATGACCGAACCTCTACTTCATGGTCCGCCTTTGACATCCCCAGCATGTTGTGACAGGCTATGGGCCCCTTCTTTCTCCACTACCTCTACTCCGTAGCTCTGAGTCCATGGACAACTTGGACGCTGCTATGCCACACAGTCTGTACTACACCCCCGCTGCGGTGCTGCCTAGAGATACGCTGGGATCTAACCGCGCGGGTCAGCTTAAAGATCAACTAATAAAGGAACGAATAGATGCCTGTCACAAATTATTGTATTATAGGTAGCTTCACATGTTTCTTCCATTATATCATCAATTTTCATAGTTTAATTATTCATACATGCATTAATAGGGAATAGTTTGAGGTCTACATCTAGATGGTGAATTTGTTCATTAAAATAGATCAATAAATTATTCGTTCTATGTGTTAAGCTACGTGTTAGTGATTGTAATTTTTATTCACCCCAAAGTCACTTGTGAGTAAAGGGTAGAAACATTCCTCTCGTATTCCCTTGGTTTTGAAATGAATATTTAGGACCCTAAACAAACTCAAATAAAAAGGCCAGGTCTAAACTGCAAAGTTGTAGATATGTCGAGTACTACAACTTTGGTTTTAGTTGTTTCTCCATCCGAGGTCGTTTTGGATAAAGAAATAAAAAAGTTATCAACGTCAAAGTTGTATAGCTCTTTGAGATCTAAAACTTCGGTTTTTGTCAATTCTTCATACGGTTTCCAAATTTAAACTTCAAAATGTGAGCACTTAAAACTAAATTTTGGGACCGTAGATTATTCCAAATGTAAATGTTATGAGCTGCAATGTTTTAGATCTTTTCGAGATCTATAAATTTGGTTTTAGTCATTTCTCCATCTGAGGTCATTTAAAATTTTCAAAAAATTTAAATTTCAAAATATGATAACTTAAAAGCAGAATTTAAATGTTTTAAATGAAAAACTTGTCAACTACAAAGTTTTGGATCTCTTTAAGATATTCAACTTTGATATAAAGTTTGTCTTCATTCGACTTTAGTTGAAAAGTGATAAATTTTACTATTTTTAGGGGTGGCTCTAGATCTCCGTCTCTAAAAGTAGGGCATTTCTAAATCCTAGCTGGCTCTAAAATTTGATTTTTAGAGACGGGGCAGCTCGGGAACCATTTTTAGAGGCGGATTTTGATTAAATAGCCTCTAATAAAAAAATGCATTTGTTGCTAAAAATCATTGTGTAGTATTGAATGAAACCTTTTTTAAAAGGGAAATTTTTGCTGTAGGACACCGTTAAAATGCGTAATATGTTGATGGGCACCGCCAAAAGCGAAATTTGTCTAGTACCATTACAAAATCATGTGCATTTGTTGTAACGCACCACACCTATATTTTATTCATTTTTCGTATTCGCGGAGAGAGAATACGGGAGAAATGACTTTTTTGCCCTCATCTTCAACCTCCGGCTGTTCACTGATAGCTAGGTTGGTATTTCCCAGCCAGTGATCCTCCCAAAATCTCACCTTCTCACCATTTCCTAACTTCCATTTAATACCTAACCTAGTAGCTTGCATTGCCCAAACCACTCCCTTCCAAAAAGGAGATGCCTCCACACTTGGCCAACACAGCACATTTGGATTCTCAGTTCTATATTTAAAATCCACAATTTTAGTCCATATACAGCATGATTATTAGGAACTGGCTATACTACGGCCGAACGTAATATAGACTTACATTACGGCCGTCCTGTTTTTGGAAAAAAGGCAACCCTGAGCGCATCAGTCCAAAAACCGCATCAGCCAACTTCTATTATTATTCCCTCTCTTCTGGCGCCAACCAACTATAACACCCTAAAATTTACCTCTTTTAAAATAGAGCTAAAATGATTTATTTATGAATTTTTGTGCACATGAAATATAGCAAAAATAAAAAATTTCATTAAATTAAAATACATTATAAGGTAGCAATATGTTTGATGCATACATGCTATTGCATTTAATTTTATTGGTTGAGTGGTTTTAGTTTAAAAGTCAAAATGGTTAAAATGCTTTTGAAAAGAGTTTGAAAATGGCTTTGAAATAAAAGAAAAGAAAGAAAAGAAAATTAGAAAATAAAAGTTTTTTAAAGTTGTAAAGTTTATCTTGGAAAGCCTAATAGAATTGTCCATTTTTATTGAATGGGAAAGTATGTTTGAAATCATACTTGAATTGGATTTGAATTTAGCTTAGAATTGGAAGATTAGAAAAAGAAAAGGCATTGCAAAATGTAAGAACTTAAAAAGTTATTTTTGGAAACTTCCCAAAAATTGGTTCATCTATGTTGGAATTAGAAAGTATATTGAAATCATATTTATGCTTGATTTGGTTCATAATTGAAATGGTTTTGAATTAAGAAAAGAAATAGAATTTAGAAATAGAAAATGATTATTATTTGAAAAATATTCTATTCTTCATTTTTAAGCCCAGCCCAGGACTTGGCCGGCCCAGCTGCCCCTCCCTTTCCCTCCTTCCGGCCTGCTTCGCATGGCCTGCTCGGCCTGCTCTGCTGGCCTGCTCCGCTCCCCTTCCCGGCGTCAGCCCGCTGCTGATCAGCCCAGCCGCACTCCCCCTCTTTCCCGTTTCTCGGCCTCGGCCCAGCTAGCAGCCCGCTCGCTTCGGCCAATCACCACGCGCCTACGGCCTGTTCGACCTTCAGCGCTGCGGCCCGCAACGCCCACGCCCGCACTCACCCACGCGGCCCAGCACCCCGGCCCTTCATCGCGCGTTTACGCCGCCCGCACGAGCCGTCTGCTCCCTCACTACGCCGTGGGACCGCTCGTCAGTGCAACTGCACGCGGCCGCCGCTCTCTCCCTTCCTTTCTCTGCGCCCTGGCCCCACCCGTCAGCCGCCATCTCCCTTCCTTTCTTCCCTTTCCTTCCCCGCACGCCTCCTTCCTTTTCTCGCCCTAACAACGGCGCTGCCATGTTCGGCAAGCCGCCGCGCCCGTGCCTACTTGGAAAGCGCCAAGATCTCGCCCAAGTGCCCCGCTCCCTTCCTTCCACGCCACGCCCGCCCGCCTATAAAGTTCCAGCCGCACCCCTTCTTCCTCCCCCATTCTCTGTTCACCGCTCAAAGCTCGCCACCGCCGCACCGTAGTCGTTGCTCCGGTGCCCGAATCTCGTCGCCGAAGACTCCCAGAGCTCCGCCGTTGTCCCCCGGGGCCGTAGCTGTCTTCCTTCCTCGGTTTTGGTCTTGTTTTGCTCGAATTTACCCTCACCCGCACCTCCCTCTCTCTCTAGACGTCGCCGCCGCCGTCGACCCGCCCCATCGAAGCCTTCCAAACGCCGAGACCACTCCCTTCGACCCCATAGTAAGATCCTCCACCTACCCATGCTCTCCTTTCATTGAATAACGCTCTGTAGCGCTGTATCGGCGAGCTCCGAATCACCGGACCCATGGCACCGCCGTCGTGTCTGTCTTCCCCGGTGACCCGCTGCCCCCATCGCGCCAGCACCGTTAGATCTGGCGTGGACGGCCTTGATTAAAATATAACGGTTCGGTCCACAACAAATCATGGACCCGGCGCACCTTGCCTGCGTCAGCACTAGTCCACCGCCTCGTGGTGCACCGAGCCAATCACATGCGTCCGCGTGGCTGACCAGTCAGCAGCCACGAGTCAAACCCCTAGTCAAAGCGCTGCGTTTTGCAGTTAAGCCCTCCTATTTTTGTAGAATCAACCCGCAGTCTGGTTTAGTTCAAAATAAATACAAATCAGTCCTGATTTTATTCACTTTAGACCCTGTGTTTTCCAGAAATAGTATGCCCAGTCCAAAATACATTTAAATTCAGAATTTTAATTGTTTTAATTCAAAAATGAGTTCAAATATTTACAGAAATGCCACTGAACCTTATTTCATGCGTAACTTTTGCGTTTTAAGTCTGATTTGACCCGTTCAAATTGCGTTAGGACCGTATTTACGTTATGTACATGTTTATACAACTGTTAGGCATGTTTTCAACACTTGAAATTCATGAGTAGATTTAATCTATTATTCAATTAAAGGAAAACTTGTTTAAATCGTAACTTATTTATTTAAACTCCGAAATAGTCCGTTCAAGTTGCGTTTATTTCATAATGACGAGATCTACGCATTAGTAATGATGTTACTATATTACTATTTCATAAAAATCATAGTTTAAATCATATCTTGATTAATAATTATGCAACTAGGTTTTATACATAAAATATGATTTGTTTTACTTTTGTTTTATAATTTAAATCTAAAATTGACTTATTTCAATCCATATTATTTATAAAATATCTTTTGTATATGAATTCCTATAGTTAACATAAATGAATCCTATAGTTTCTTTTCCACGTATTAAGCAAATCTTTCGGTAGATGTATCTTTTTCATCATAGCTTCGATTAGTGTGCCTCTCGCGACTATGTGATCATAGCGATACGTAGAATCGTGTTTCAATCTCTTTTACTTATTTTTCCATGATTGGTGTACTGTTCTGATATAGATGCAATTGTATGCTATGCATGCATGTGTATGGATGTTTGTGTGGTGTTCTACGATTACGTCCAGTCGGTGAGATACACGTGGTGATCCAGAAGAAGAAGAAAGACATCGAAGAATAAAGCTTACTGAAGGATAAGTGTGTAAGGCAAGTATAGCATGGGATTATCCTTGTTACCTATTCACAATTAATCATTTAATTCATATTGCATGTGTCTACCTTGGCAACTGTAGTAAATTCCCTAGCTAATTGATATCCTGGATTCCTTGATACCTTTGGGATATTGCATGGGATAGTTTTTGCTAGTGCTTAATCAAAACCATGATCTTGTAACTTGACTAATGATATATGCAATAAACATTAAAACATGACTTTTTAGTAACATGGACACAGGGGGCTGAAGTGTTTATATGCTTCAGATTCCTCTCCCTAAGGACTTATCTGTAAGCGATCATCCGGGACTTACAGTACAGCTGTGAGGGCCATATGGCTCTGGCTTTAGCTAAGTATGAGGGTCTTTTCTAGCTTGTTAGTGGTTACCTTTTAGGCGTAGGGTATGTTTCCTTTACTGCTAGGAAGTGTGTACCATGCTGCGATGCCCACACTTGCCACTCCTAGAGATGGGCCACATACGCCTAGCGGCCCTAACTTGTTAGACGAATCTTTTGAAAGGCTTTATAGTGAACCCTACCGACCTTCCTTGGAAGTGGGTTAAGAGAATAGCTACCTCGGGCAAAAGGGTAAATCACAACTCACAGTGAACGTGTACAAACTCTGCAGAGTATAAAACTGTTATAATAGCCATGCTCACGGACACGAGCGGCCTTGGACCCTTATGGAATAGAGATGATCACTAATGGATAATGGTACTAATGATCAACTGTTTATGCTATACATTAATCATGTTTACCTGATCATGTGTTTATGGGAATGATAAATCCTTTGCTACTCAATTGCTTTAAAAGATGATCTATTAAAGCTAATCGCAGTAAACCAGTGTCAGCCCTTTTTGAGCCTCATGAACCCCATGATATAATTGTTAAGTATGACATGTACTTATGTTTGCTTTATTTTTCTATACATTGGATAAAAATCCTAGATGGGTACCAGATCGCTGGTTTGGAGGAGTTAGGCTTGTGGTCAACCAGTCAGTCATCCCTATGGATTTGGAGTCTTCGCCAGAAGATCGGAGTCAACTTTTTGCTGTCTTTACTCTGAGGGTACTTTTCTTTTACTAATACGTTATGTAATAAGTATTGTCTCTTGATATTGTCCTGATTTGTGGCTATATGTGAGATTTGACTTCCTGGGCTCACATATAGTGTGTATCTAGTTTTGTCTTTAAAACCGGGTGCTACAAAGTGGTATCAGAGCAATGCTGACTGTAGGACGCAAGCCTAGATAGAATTGGACGTTTTAGCATGCTTTTATCTTGCTTAGTTCTTGTTTTCTCTCCAACCTTGTTATTTGCTAAAATTTATGCTCAGTTCAGCCTCTGTCTGTTATGAAAACTTTGTCTCTATTCTTAATCCTCTATCTTTGTCTATATAGATGGATCGTAATGAGGAGACCACCGATATCAAAGGTCAGGAGGACCAAGCTACGTTGCCCTTGACTGCATTTGATAAGGAGAAGCTTGTAGCTATGCAACAACAAGCACCAGAAGGAATGACTCAACCTAGGAATTTTCAATAGTGCTTGCCACAAGGTCAAACCAACATACCAAAGGGACCAGTGAAGAGACAAGTAGTAGAAGCTTGGAAGAATATGAAGTCCAATGAAGATATTGGAAGAATGGCACATGAATGCCAAGATCACCCATGGTAGAAGGAAGAACAGAAGGTCCAGAAGAAATAGGAGCAAGGAAGTAAAGCAAAGAGAAACTACATCCAAGGAAAATTGAATAATGTGGATATGACTACTGCTCATGGAGCAAAGGAGGTTGTGTATGGTTTCATTTGAGTAAACTTAGATTCCACCATAGTGTTGTTTGACCCCAGAGCTTCACATTCATTTATCTCTAATGCGTATGTAATGGAACATAAGATAACTATGCTTCCAATGAGGAGACCAGTGATAGTTAAGACCCCAGAAGGAGAAATGAAGGCAAACCACAAATGCCCAAGAGTTAGTCTTAACATCAAAGGAGTAAAATTTGAAGCAAACCTTATTGTATTAGAGTTAGTGGACATTGATGTCATTCTTGGAATAGGATGGCTATCTGCTTGTGAAGGAGTGATCAAGTATGCCCAATGTTTGGTGCTTCTAACCGCACCGTCAGGAGAAAGAATTGAGTACAAAGGTATTCAGCCTGTACCTGAGGACAATGTGGATAAGAAGAGAAAGGAGATCTCACCAGAGTCAGAATTAGGAAGCAATCAACATTTGAGTCCTATTACATTGTCACATCCAACTCTAATCCCTAGTTAGTTAAACTCAGACTCTAAAGAATTGGAAGTTTCTCAAGCTAAGGTTACTCCACTCTTTCCACATGAGGTATGCATAGATGGGTGGACAATCACCTACACAGAGTTTCAACCCCGAAAGATCAAGCGAGCTAAAAAGTGGTCTAGTCAAACAAAGATGAACTTACAGAATCAGCAAGTTGACAATACTCTAAGCAACAATTCTGTGGAGTATGACATCACTAAAGATCCAGCTAAGAGAAAGTGTTATCATTGTCAGCAGGAAGGACATTATGTTAAATGTTGCCCACAGAAGGATCAACAATTATGCCATGGAGGTAGCCAGAGTTAGGTCAATATAGGACTACCACCAGCAAGTGATGGTGACACACAATACAAAGGAAGCCCATGATGAAATTGATGTAGTGGATGATGCGTCACTCCCATGCAAGAGATGTCCCTGTAATCATGCCATTTTTAAGAATTAGGAATTTGTGCCCCTTATGTAATAAAAACGATAGTAGCGCAAGTGAGTTAATAATTGAGTTGTGCATCTTTACTGTCTTGTTGAATTGTCATTATGTTTATGCTTGTTTTGCATCTTTGTAATGATTGCAATGATCTTGTTGGATGTTCCCACAATTTCATTTAGTTTATAGGTTTAAGTTATAAGGATTAATGAAATAAATAGTTGGGTTATGGTTTTCTTTAGTTTTTCCTATTCTGCCTTCAGAGCAGCCTGTCTTTATCGGTTCACATCTCTGAGTTTGGACGATCAAAAACCCTGAGGAAATCCTGAACAACAGTAGACTTCAATCACAAGACGATGCAAGCTATACTTTGGTATCCCCTACTTTACCTTATCTTAAGGGGGGTAGCCAAGTTGAAGAATTGGTAAGATGAAGTATCATACGTTCGAGTTTGCACAGCGGAAATCAGAGTGCGCAGCAGAAGTGTGGTGGTAACTCAAGGATGTAAGAGAGAACTCAGAGTTTCAATGAGTTTTGGTTAGAAGTCCAAGAAAGTTTTATCCAAGATCATCAAGATTTTGGTAGAGCTACTGGAAAAGCTTTTAAGTTAGTTTGGATCAAGAGACTTTAGCCAAGTATTTGAAGGAGTCCAAGAGGTCAAAGTAAAACCTAAGTATTAGCTTTGTTAGATCAGGACGAGAGCTTTGTATCTACAATGATGCATCTTATCAAGGTGTAGGATGTGTTCTTATATGCGTTAGTTGAACTAACATGTTATCTGGAGCTATCCATTGTGGAGAATGGAAGTACCATCTTCTTAAAAGTAAAAGTGACATCTAGGAGGATCACAAGAATATATAGGACATCTTCACTAAGTTGGTCTTGAGCTTGTGATATCCTCGTTGGAATGAGATTAATTGTGACTCAGAAAAGTGCTATCACTTCAAGAAGCGAAGTCATGACCAATGCCCTTAGCAACAAAGAATTATGCTAAGAAGGTTCGGGTGACACTAAGGATTAAGAGTTGTATTCCTAGTTCGAGCAACTTCACCAGGATCATTAACGTTTTGAAGATTAGTGGTAGATTCTCTTTTGGACCAAGAAGATAAGGAAGCTTTGTTGGATGGTGAACATATGAGAAAAGAGAATTATGGCCTAGTGATTAGGGTTATCAGAGAGCTATTCAATGCACCTGTCAAAGTTTTGGAATTAGTTAGGCAAGTTAATTGGAAGTAAGAGCAACATGTGTGCAAAGTAAAGTGGATCTTTAGTAAGACGATGGAACTACACGAGGAAGTAAAGAAGAATCCAAGGACGAAGTATTCCCATCTCTTAGTCAACGTCTTCCAAATCTCGAGGACGAGATTCATCTTAAGGGGGGTAGAATTGTAACACACTAAAATTTACCTCTTTTAAAATAGAGCTAAAATGATTTATTTATGAATTTTTGTGCACATGAAATATAGCAAAAATAAAAAATTTCATTAAATTAAAATACATTATAAGGTAGCAATATGTTTGATGCATACATGCTATTGCATTTAATTTTATTGGTTGAGTGGTTTTAGTTTAAAAGTCAAAATGGTTAAAATGCTTTTGAAAAGAGTTTGAAAATGGCTTTGAAATAAAAGAAAAAAGAAAGAAAAGAAAATTAGAAAATAAAAGTATTTTTAAAGTTGTAAAGTTTATCTTGGAAAGCCTAATAGAATTGTCCATTTTTATTGAATGGGAAAGTATGTTTGAAACCATACTTGAATTGGATTTGAATTTAGCTTAGAATTGGAAGATTAGAAAAAGAAAAGGAATTGGATAATGTAAGAACTTAAAAAGTTATTTTTGGAAACTTCCCAAAAATTGGTTCATCTATGTTGGAATTAGAAAGTATATTGAAATCATATTTATGCTTGATTTGGTTCATAATTGAAATGGTTTTGAATTAAGAAAAGAAATAGAATTTAGAAATAGAAAATGATTATTATTTGAAAAATATTCTAATCTTCATTTTTAAGCCCAGCCCAGGAATTGGCCGGCCCAACTGCCCCTCCCTTTCCCTCCTTCCGGCCTGCTTCGCATGGCCCGCTCGGCCTGCTCTGCTCCCCTTCCCGGCGTCAGCCCACTACTGAGCAGCCCAGCCGCACTCCCCCTCTTTCCCGTTTCCCGGCATCGGGCAGCTGGCAGCCCGCTCGCTTTGGCCAATCACCGCGCGCCTATGGCCTGCTCGACCTTCAGCGCTACGGCCCGCAATGCCCATGTCCGCACTCACCTGTGTGGCCCAGCACCCCGGCCCTTCACCGCGCATTTACGTCGCCCGCATGAGCCGTCTGCTCCCTCACTGCGCCGTGGGACCGCTCGTCAGCGCAACCGCACGCGGCCACCGCTCTCTCCCTTCTCTCACTGCGCCCTGGCCCCACCCGTCAGCCGCCATCTCCCTTCCTTTCTTCCCTTTCCTTCCCCACACGCCTCCTTCCTTTTCTCGCCCTAACAACGGCGCTGCCATGTTCGGCAAGCCACCGTGCCCGTGCCTACTTGGAAAGTGCCAAGATCTCGCCCAAGTGCCCCGCTCCCTTCCTTCCACACCGCGCCCGCCCGCTTATAAAGTTCCAGCCGCACCCCTTCTTCCTCCCCCATTCTCTGTTCGCCGCTCGAAGCTCGCCACCTCTGCACTGTAGTCGCTGCTCCGGTGCCCGAATCTTGTCGCCGAAGACTCCCAGAGCTCCACCGTTGTCCCCCGCAGCCGTAGGTGCCTTCCTTCCACGGTTTTGGTCTTGTTTTGCTCGAATTTACCCTCACCCGCACCTCCCTCTCTCTCCAGACATTGCCACCGCCGTTGACCTGCCCCATCGAAGCCTTCCAGATGCCGAGACCACTCCCTTCGACCCCACAGTAAGATCCTCCACCTACCCGTGCTCTCCTTTCATTGAATAATGCTCTGTAGCGCTGTATCGGCGAGCTCTGAATCACCAGACCCATGGCGCCATCGTCGTGTCTATCTTCCCCGGTGACCCGCTGCCCCCATCGCGCTAGCACCGTTAGATCTGGCGTGGACGGCCTTGATTAAAATATAACGGTTCGGTCCACAGCAAATCATGGACCCGGTGCACCTTGCCTGCATCAGCACTGGTCCACCGCCTCATGGTGCACCGAGCCAATTTCATGCGTTCGCGTGGCTGACCAGTCAGTAGCCACGAGTCAAACCCCTAGTCAAAGCCTTGCGTTTTACAGTTAAGCCCTCCTATTTTTGTACAATCAACCCACAGTCTGGTTTAGTTCAAAATAAATACAAATCAATCCTGATTTTATTCACTTTAGACCCTGTGTTTTCCAGAAATAGTATGCCCAGTCCAAAATACATTTAAATTCAGAATTTTAATTGTTTTAATTCAAAAATGAGTTCAAATATTTACAGAAATGCCACTGAACCTTATTTCATGCGTAACTTTTGCGTTTTAAGTCCGATTTACCCCATTCAAATTGCGTTAGGACCGTATTTACGTTATCTACGTGTTTATACAACTGTTAGGCATGTTTTCAACACTTGAAATTCATGAGTAGATTTAATCTATTATTCAATTAAAGGAAAACTTGTTTAAATCGTAACTTATTTATTTAAACTCCGAAATAGTCCGTTCAAGTTGCGTTTGTTTCATAATGACGAGATCTACACATTAGTAATGATGTTACTATATTATTATTTCATAAAAATCATAGTTTAAATCATATCTTGATTAATAATTATGCAACTAGGTTTTATACATAAAATATGATTTGTTTTACTTTTGTTTTATAATTTAAATCTAAAATTGACTTATTTCAATCCATATTATTTATAAAATATCTTTTGTATATGAATTCCTATAGTTAACATAAATGAATCCTATAGTTTCTTTTCCACGTATTAAGCAAATCTTTTGGTAGATGTATCTTTTTCATCGTAGCTTCGATTAGCGTGCCTCTCGCGACTGTGTGATCATAGCGATATGTAGAATCGTGTTTCAATCTCTTTTACTTATTTTTCCATGATTGGTGTACTGTTTTGATATAGATGCAATTGTATGCTATGCATGTATGTGTATGGATGTTTATGTGGTGTTCTACGATTACGTCCAGTCGGTGAGATACACGTGGTGATCCAGAAGAAGAAGAAAGACATCGAAGAATAAAGCTTACCGAAGGATCGGTGTGTAAGGCAAGTATAGCATGGGATTATCCTTGTTACCTATTCACAATTAATCTCTTAATTCATATTGCATGTGTCTACCTTGGTAATTGTAGTAAATTCCCTAGCTAATTGATATCCTGGATTCCTTGATACCTTTGGGATATTGCATGGGATAGTTTTTGCTAGTGCTTAATCAAAACCATGATCTTGTAACTTGACTAATGATATATGCAATAAACATTAAAACATGACTTTTTAGTAACATGGACACAGGGGGCTAAAGTGTTTATATGCTTCAGATTCCTCTCCCTAAGGATTTATCTGTAAGCGATCATCCGGGACTTACAGTACAGCTGTGAGGGCCATATGGCTCTGGCTTTAGCTCAGTATGAGGATCTTTTCTAGATTGTTAGTGGTTACCTTTCAGGCATAGGGTATGTTTCCTTTGCTGCTAGGAAGTGTGTACCGTGCTGCGATGCCCATGCTTGCCACTCCTAGAGATGGGCCACATACGCCTGGCGGCCCTAACTTGTTAGACGAATCTTTTGAAAGGCTTTGTAGTGAACCCTACCAACCTTCCTTGGAAGTGGGTCAAGAGAATAGCTACCTTGGGCAAAAGGGTAAATCACAACTCACAGTGAACGTGTACAAACTCTACAGAGTATAAAACTGTTATAACAGCCGTGCTCACGGACACGAGCGGCCTTGGACCCTTATGGAATAGAGATGATCACTAATGGATAATGGTACTAATGATCAACTGTTTATGCTATACATTAATCATGTTTACCTGATCATGTGTTTATGGGAATGATAAATCCTTTGCTACTCAATTGCTTTAAAAGATGATCTATTAAAGCTAATCGCAGTAAACCAATGTCAGCCCTTTTTGAGCCTCATGAACCCCATGATATAATTGTTAAGTACGACATGTACTTATGCTTGCTTTATTTTTCTATACATTGGATAAAAATCCTGAATGGGTACCAGATCGCTGGTTTGGAGGAGTTAGGCTTGTGGTCAACCTGTCAGTCGTCCCTGTGGATTTGGAGTCTTTGCCAAAAGATCGGAGTCAACTTTCCATTGTCTTTACTCTGAGGGTACTTTTCTTTTACTAATATGTTATGTAATAAGTATTGTCTCTTGATATTGTCCTGATTTGTGGCTATATGTGAGATTTGACTTCCTAGGCTCACATATAGTGTGTATCTGGTTTTGTCTTTAAAACCGGGTGCTACACCAACCAATTATTAGTCCCTCCCCTCTAGCACCAACCAACCAATTAATGTGAGAAAGGGTCGGGCATGGCGACTATTTTAGAAAGGGTTAATGTGTTCTGGCCCTTCCTGTTGTTGAGACCATAGAGCTCGAGGTGTGGGTGAGAAACTCTGATTACATTGGTAAGCAAGAGTGTCGTAGACGCTGGAGTATAGGTTTCTTGCAGTCCGACTAATTTTAATCAGCGTTCATTTCCGCAAACCTTGTCTCTAGGTTTTCAACATGAGAAAGGGTCAGGCATGATGACTATTTCAGAAAGGATATATATATATACCCTTATCAGCCCCTGAGTAAGGCCTGACCCCTTGCCGTTGCCGGGGTCAGGTTTCATTAAAGATCGAGGAGACGTACCCCTCCCTAGGATCTGAGCCATTGTCCTACGACCGCACATTCGGTCTCCTTGCGAGTCCAACTTCCCTCAAGACCCCATGCATTTTAGGGGTCCAGTCGAGGGTCGGCTTGTGTTTGTGATCATCATCCCTTAAGCATTTTTTCGATAAAACAGAGGCGCTAAGCCATGCCACGTTTTTCCTTGATGGACAAAATGTGAGTGCTTAGTGAGCTGTTAATGGGCCAGTCCGAGTGGGGCCCTAGCTTCTAGTTCATGGGGGTCTAGCATGGGTTAGCTAGTGATCGACTCTAGATTCTTAGTGGCCAATCCATATAGTTCTCAGGTCTGTTCGACCGGTCCAGAGGGCTCGTTGCCTTTCTTCGAGGAAAAACCATGGACTCAGAACCGACCAAGACTCGAACATGGTCTAGGATGCCCACAGCGCTTGTGTGCCCTTGTACTGGTTGCTAGTGGGTCCATCCCTTTCCACCCCTCACTCTAAGGGCACCACGGAGCGGCTGTGAACCCATCGGAGGGCCAACCTTTGAACTCCTAGGCCTAAATGGGCCGTAGGAGCGTTTTTAGCTTCGTATCCCACCTTACCTGTGATGGTTCTAGTGCCGAGCTAGATGACATCGAGAAGGAGGTGGCCCCTCTTGCATAGGACTTAGCTATGGAGATAGAGGATAAGATCATCCCTCTGAGAAATTAGTTAGGTAGATAAGCCAGGTGGCGAACTTGTAATAAGTGGACAAACTCTTAAATTTTGTTATGGCCAAATAGTTTTTTAGCTCTTCTCCCCTTTTTGTATAAAAAGGGTAATGCATTCCAACTCTTTCTGTAGTTAAGGCTAAAAAGGTCAGGGTGTGGGCAAAAAACTCTAATCATGCTGGTGAGCAAAAATGTTGTAGCCATTGGGGCGTAGGTTTCTTGCGGCCTGACCAGTTTTACGCAGTGTTTGTTTCCACAACCCTTGCTTCTAGGTCTTAACATGAGAAAAGGTTGGGCACAGAGAATGTTTGTCGGGTAGATATACTCTTTAATGCATTCTGACTCTTTCCATAGTTAAGGCTAAAAAGCTTGGGGTGCGGGCAAAAACACTGATCATGCTGGTGAGCAAAAATACCATAGCCGCTGGGGTGTAGGTTTCTTGCGGTCCAACTAGTTTAACTCAGCATTTGTTTCCGCAACCCTCACTTCTAGATCTTAACGTGATAAATGGTTGAGCATAGAGAATGTCTACCGGATAGATATGCTCTTATCAGCCCCCGAGTGAGGCCCGACCGCCTACTATTGCTAGGGTCGGGTATCACTAAACATCGAGGAGTTGATAACAAAATTGATAAGAGAAAGCATGCATAAATTAAGGGTAAAAGCAACATAGCTATTCGATGTTCCAAGCATTGACGAAGGCTTCATCATCGATGGTCCTGAGCCCCTTGCTGTTGCTGGGGTTAGGTGTCCTAAAGATCGAGGAGTCAATAGCGAAATCGATAAGAGAAAGCATGCATAGATTTAAGGGTAAAAGCGACATAGTTGTTTGATGTTCTAGGCATTGACGAAGACTTCACCGTTGATGGTCTTGAGCTTATAGGTGCCTGGTCGGAGCACCTCCGCGACAACGTATGGTCCCCCCATGGTGGAGAGAGCTTGTGGCAGTTCTTGTTGTTCTAGACAAGGCAGAGCACCAAGTCCCTAACATTGAAGGCCTGACCTCGCACTCGACGGCTATGGTACCGGTGTAATGCTTGCTGGTACATGGCCAAGCGGAGGAGGGCAACGTTGCATGCTTCATCTAGCTGGTCCATGGCATCCTCGAGGGACACATTGGCTCCCTATTCTTCATACACCCTAACCCTCGGTGCTCCATAATCGAGGTCGGTCAGGAGGATAGCCTCGGAATCATAGACCATGAAGAATGACGTGTAGCTGGTGGCCTAGCTAGGGGTCATCCTCAGGCTCTAGAGCACCACGGGAAGTTCCACAACCCATCGTCTGCCAAACTTGTTCAACTAGTTGAAGATCCTAGGTTGAGGCCTTATAGGACCATGTCGTTCGAGCGCTCAACCTGCCCGTTCGTACGGGGGTGCGCCATGGTGGCCCAATCAACGCAGATGTGGTATTCATCATATAATCGGAGGAACTTCTTGTCGGTGAACTGCATGCCATTATCCGTGATAATGGAGTTCGGGACTCCAAACCAATGTACTATGTCAAGGAAGAATAGCATGGCTTGCTCAGACTTGATCGTGGAGATCAGTCGAGCCTCCATCCACTTTGTAAACTTGTCTACAGCGACAAGCAAGTGCATATAGCCCCCGAGCGCCCTCTTGAGAGGTCCAACCAGATTGAGCCCCCAAACCGCGAATGGCCACATGATGGGGATCATTTGGAGTGCATGGGCCAGTAGGTGGGTCTGTCAAGCATAGTATTGACACCCTTCCTAGGTGCACACAATATGTTCAACGTCAGCTACTGTGGTCAGCCAATAGAAGCCTTGTTGAAACATGTTTCTAACTAGGGTCCTAGATGCGGCATGGTGCCTACAAACCCCACCATGGATATCACTCAACAACTGCTTCCCTTGTTTGATGGGGATGCAGCGTTGTAGGATACCAATGTGGCTTCGCTTGTAGAGCTCATCCTCAAAAAGGACAAAGGACTTGGCATGACACGTGAGCCACTGAGCCTCCATTTTGTCCATCGGTAGCACCTCACAGAGGACATAGTCGAGGTAAGGCATCCTCCAGTCGGCTAGAGGGTCAGGCTCTATCATTGGATCCTTGTCAATCTCCATGACTTCAGGGTCGGATAGAGCCACTGGCTGGTTAGCCCCTAAGCCTAGGGTAGGCGGCCCATCATTGGTCTATTCTGGCTCCTCATAGCGGACTGAGGGCTTGTACTGATCGCTAGCAAAGTTGCCCATCGGCACTGGCTCTCGGCCGGACGCTGTTTTCACCAGTGCATCGGTTGCCTCGTTGAGACGCCTCGGGATGTGATTGAGCATGAGATCATCAAACTTGTCCTCTAGGTGTCCTACTTCTTGGCAATATGCATCCATCTTGTCATAGTGGTAGCTTGATTTCTTCATGACTTGGTCGATGACCAGCTAGGAGTTGCCCCAGATGTCAAGCCGTTGGATACCCAACTCGATGGCGATGCGTAGGCCATTGATGAGTGCCTCATAGTTGGCCACATTGTTGGAGGAGGGGAAATGGATGTGAACCATGTACCTCATGCATACCCTAAGGGGTGAAATGAAGACTAGCCACACGCCAGTGCCTTTCTTCATCAATGATCCATCGAAGTACATCGTCTAGTACTCTTGGTCGATGACTACTGGCGGTATTTGGACCTCGGCTCACTCTACAACAAAATCAGCCAGCACTTGGGACTTGATGGCCATCCAAGGGGCATATGAAATGCCTTAACCCATCAGCTTGAGTGCCCACTTTATGATTCTTCCTATGGCATCCTGATTTTGTATGACCTCGCCGAGAGGGAAGGATGACACGACCGTCACTAGATGCAACTTGAAGTAGTGACACATCTTCCTCTTAGCGATAAGGATAGTGTACAAGAGTTTCTAGATTTGGGGGTAGCGAGTCTTAGAATCAGACAAGACCTCACTAATGAAGTACACGAGATGCTGTACTTTGAGGGCATGTCCCTCTTCTTCTCACTCTACCACAAGGGCGGCGCTGATTACTTGCATGGTGGCCGCAATGTAGACTAGAAGTGGTTCCTCGTCGGTTGGAGGGACTAGGATTGGGGCCTTCGTTAGGAGCTTCTTGACCTTGTCAAGTGCCTCCTAGGCCTCGGGCGTCTATTCGAAACAGTCGGCCTTCTTCTAAAGCTGATAGAGGGGGAGACATCATTCACTGAAGCACGAGATAAAGCGGCTAAGCGCGGTGAGGCACCCCATAACTTGTTGTACCTCCTTTATGTTCTGAATTGGGCCCATCCTCATGATGGTCGACATCTTCTCTGGGTTGGCTTTGATGCCATGCTCGAACATGACAAAACCCAGCAGCATACCCCTTGGAATCCTAAAAACACACTTCTCGGGGTTGAGCTTAATGCCGTTTGCTCGGAGTTTCATGAAGGTCTACTCTAGGTCAGCTACAACCTGGTCTGCCCATTTGGACTTGACCATGATGTCATCCATGTAGGCCTTAACGGTCCACCCGATGAGATCCTCGAAACACTTGAGCATGCATCATTGGTACGTAGCCCCGTGTTCTTCTGGCCAAACGACCTTGTGATGTAGTGGAATGATCTGAATGGGGTGATGAAAGATGTCACGAGCTGGTCAGACTCTTTCATCATGATTTGATGGTACCCAGAGTATGCATCAAGGAAGCAAAGGGTTTCACACCCTGAGGTTAAGTCGACTACTTGGTCTATGCGTGGCAAAGGAAATGGATCCTTTGGACACACTTTGTTGAGACCCATGTAGTCAACCCACATTCTCCATTTCCCACTCTTTTTTCATACAAGAATGGGACTAGCTAACCACTCAGGGTGGTATACTTCCTTGATGAACCTGACCGCCAAAAGCTTTGCAATCTCTTCACCGATGGCCCTACATTTCTCCTTGTCGAAGCGACATAGGTGCCGCTTCACTAACTTGGAGCCTGGCCTAACCTTCAAGGCATGCTCGACAACTTCTCTTGGAATGCCTGGCATGTCCGAGGGTCTCCATGCAAAGATGTCTTTGTTGGTGTGGAGGAAGTCGGCGAGCGTGCTTTCCTATTTAGAGGAAAGCGTGGTGCCAATGCGCACCACTTTGTCCTTGGAACCATAGGGGTCTATGACGACCTCCTTGGCGCCCTCTATAGGCTCAAAAGACCTGACCGACCGCTTGGGGTTAGGTGCTTCTTCGATAGCCTCCTCCCTGATGGCCACAAGCTCCTTAGAGGCGATAATTGCCGTAGCGTGTTCGTAGCACTTGACCTTGCACTCGTAGGAGCGCTGGAAGGAGGTGCCGATGGTGATGACCCCGCATGGACCTAACATCTTCAACTTCAAATAGGTGTAGTTAGGGACGACCATGAACTTCACGTAGCATGGATGTCCTAGGATGGCATGGTAGGTCCCATGGAACCCAACCTCCTCAAAGGTAAGGGTCTCCATCCTATAATTGGTCAAATTCCCAAAGGTGATGGGCAGATCGATCTATCCAAGGGGCATGGCCTACTTTCTAGGCATGATGCTACGGAAAGGCGCCCTGATTGGTCGGATACGCAATTGGTTGAAGCCCATGGTGTTGAGCATTTCAGCGTACATGATGTTGAGGCCGCTGCCTCCATCCATCAGGACCTTGGTTAGCTGCTTTGTGCCGATGATCAGTCTAATCAAAGGTTATGGCAGACTTCGACCATAGGAGGAAGGTAGGCGTGGCCAGCTCAGCTGTATAGACCTCACGGTGCTTAAGCTTCTGGCGCTTGGAGTCATGAGGCAGCCATCCAGTGTCAGAAATCCACCGTCCTTCCCCTTAGCGTCATCTATGGCCGGCTTGGGCTCCTTCCTATGCTCCCCCTTGTTGGAGCCTCTGGACAAGAACCGCTTCATGAGGATGTAGTCCTTGTATAGGTGCTTGACGGGGAAAGCATGGTTTGGGCATGGCCCTTTGAGCAGCTTCTCAAAGTGGTTTGGGGTACCCTTGGTGGGCTTTTGACCCCCTTACGGTCGGTAGTGGCCATAAGTGAGCCCTCACGCCACTGGTTGTTCTTCTTCTTATTGGGGCAGTTGGAGGTGCCTTCACTGATGTCCTCATCCTACTTTGCCTTGCCCTTGGGCCGGTCGAAAATCGCCCTGGCCGCCTCCTCGCCTAACGTGTGGCTGGTGGTGATGTCAAGGAGATCCTTGGTGGTTCGTGGGCTCTTACGCCCTAGCTTGTGAACCAGGGACTCATAGGTGGTCCTAGACAAGAAAGCTCCTATGATGTCGGCATCGGAGACGTTGGGTAGCTCGTTGCACTGCTAATAGAAGCACCAGATGTAGCCACAAAGAGTTTCCATGGAGTTCTATTAGCAGTTTTTGAGATCCCATGGGTTCCCAAGATGCGCGTATGTGCCCTAGAAGTTTCCCACAAAGATCTTTTTTAGGTCCGCCCAACTTTGGATTCGGTTGGGCGGAAGGTGTTCCAACCACATTCGTGCTGAATTGGCCAGGAACAATGGAAGGTTGCGGATAATGAAATCATCACTATCCACTCCACTGGTTTGGCAAGCAAGCTGATAATCCTTGAGCCATAGTCCGAGGTTCATTCCCCAGAGTATTTCGGAATGTTGGTCGGCGGTCGGTACCGTGATGGGAAGATGGTGTTGAGGATGTGTCGGCCAAAGGCCTAAGATCCCGACAAGTCAGGGCTCGGGCTTTGGTCCTCACTGCTGTCATAGCATCCACCATGATGAGGGTGGTAGCCACACCTAGCCTCCTCCCTCACATTGCCGTGGGCACACCTACGGGCATCGAGGGTCTCACACGCGTCATGATGGAGGCCGAGATGTTCATGCACCGGGACCGTGGCACATGGCCTACCGCCTTGCTATGCCTGGTGGACTGACAAGTCTCTGTTGGGTTGCTCTAAGGGCACAAGCTAGCTGGCACTGAGCTCACATCATCGAGACATTGAGCTCTCGGCCTACTACATCATCGCACGCTCGAGTAGCGTGCGAATCTCGCTATGGGCCCGATGATCCTTCGGTGTTGTGGGTTTTAGAACCCCCAGAGCAAGGCCACAACAATAGGGATGTTCTTGCTTGCCCGAGTGAAGTATGGGAGGGCTTCATCATCCTCAATGATCCTCCAGCGCATGTCATGGGCCACGGCATGCGCACGCCAACTGTCTCCATGGTGCTCGGTCTCTCGCTCAAGCTCTGTGCATTCTTGCTCGAGCTGGAGTCATGCTTCTTCTAGCTCTTGGTGCTGTGCCCTCAACTGCTCTACTCGTAGGCGAGGTGGGGCCCCTGCATCCCCCTCGACCTCATCATCGAGGTTGTCTATTAGGGTAGCCTCTCCCTCATGGATGCTTTCGATGTATCCCTCAGGGGTACCTGCCACGACACATTCACGTGAGCGGTGATGGCTCCTCTGCTGGAGTCAGAGTCGGAGGGCATGACTTGCCATCTAAGGCCTAATGTGGATGTCGAGACGTGCAAAAAGCTCCTACCTGGTGTGCCACTTTTGGTGTTTTTGGACCACCGATGAGTAAATTTGTATTTGCGTGTCTGGCTTGGATGGTGTGATCGGAGGACATAAGGGTTTATACTATTTTGGGTGGAAGATCCCTAGGTCTAGTTTGTTGCTGCTCGTGTTATCAACACTTGGTTTGCAGTAGGGGTTACAAACAGGTGGGAGAGGGAGAGGATCCCAAGTCTCCAATGGAAGGAGTGAACGAGTGCTGAGAGCTCGCTTGCCGCTCAACCATGTGCTCGTATCGTGCTCTTGTGTTCTAATTTCATGGGGCACCCTGCTTCCCCTTTTATAGGTGAAGGGAAAGCATAGGTTATAGCGGAGGAAGAGGAGAAGAATGAGAGAGAGAGGGAAGAAGGCTTCTAGGGTCGCCGGGTCCTTCTTCTCCTTCATGCGGGTCTCGCCGATCCTGTAGATGTCAACAGGGACGGCTCCACATCATGGCCCTGTTCATCACTGGCGCCATGTGTAGGCGTCATCTACCGGTCATGGTGTTCCACTCCATCCCGGCGGACGTCGTGGTGAACTGATGCACCTGTCAGCGTCCATACGAGGGTTAGGCAGAACAACACTGGCATGCCCGACATAGTTCTTGATGTGAATACCTAGGTATGACCCATTATGGACATTGGTTACATTGAGCCATGCTAGTCTCTTCCCTGGTGTCAGAGTTTTGACTAGGCTAATACGCTTGGACCTAGAGTGGTTGGCGACGGTATGGGTCCTCGTCGTACGAGATAGAAACCGTGTCCTTGGGGTTAGGCAAGACAGAGCCCACACCCAAGGGGTCAAGTGAGATGGAACCTGTGGCCTTGGTTGAGATAGAAACCATGTCCTTGGGGTCGTGCGAGACAGAGCACGCACCTAAGGGGTTGGGCGAGACAGAGACCATGGCCTTAGGCGAGACGGAAACCGTGGCCTTGTGGTTGAGCGAGACAGAGCCCGCACCCAAGGGGTCGAGCGAGACGGAGCCCTTGGCCTTGGGGTTGGGGAAGACCTTTTGATATGTCTTGCTCCATCCGAGGAAGTCAGCGTGTGTGCTAACTTTCTTGCTTTGGGTATCCCTAATATAGATACCCGACAACTACCAAGATGAGTGTAGAGTTTGCCTACTGATTCACTAGATCTTAAAAGGTCCTAAATGGCTAGAGGGGGGTGAATAGGCTCATAAAAATTCTACAAATCACTAGAGCAAAATGATTAGTACAACAAATAGCGATAGTGAATTTTGCTCTACCTTTACCAAGTGATGTAAGCCACCTATCCAATCAATTCCAGTGAATTATAATCTCTATGACACAATTGACTAGGTTGATAATTCTAAACTAGTGAGCTAGCTAGCACAAGAATTCTAACAAATTACTTCTAGCTACTCAACTAACAAGGCTAACTACTTCTACCACTACACAATAACTAACTAATGTAAATACAAGTGATAGAGATAGTTACCAACTCCCGGCAAGCGATGAACAATCAATCAAATAATGAGTTCCAAGTGATCCAAGGAGACAAATGACACAATGATTTTTCTTCCGAGGTTCACGTGCTTGCCGACATGTTAGTCCTCATTGTGTTGACCACACACTTGGTGATTCGGCAGCCAATAGGTGTTTCACAAACCTAGCCAAAAAAATAGGTGCTGCAAGAACCTGCCCACAAGTGAGGGTAACTCAATGACACAAGCAATCCACTAGAGTTGCCTTTGCAATCTCGTACGGAGAAGGCACAAGAACCCCTCAAAAGAGTCTTGATTGGGAGTGGACACAATCACCAAATCCTCTCACCAATCAACAAATCACCAACCATCTAGGTGACGACAATCACCAAGAGTAATAAGAAATCCACAATCGCAATCACCATCTAGTGCCACTAAACATGCAACCTCAAATGCAAACACTAGGGTTTCCCCCAAATCCTCTCTTGAATGATCACCAAGATTGGAGAAGGAGCAGAGAGGAAGGAGATGCTCTTGAAGCTCTCAAGATCAACACTAGAACTAGATCTCTCACTTGAATGGAGCACAAATCCTTAGAGTGAGAGAAGAGAAGGAGAGAGAGCTTGTTCTTCACTTTTTGGATCTCAAGAATGGGTAAAGGTGGGGAGTGAGAGGTGGAAGAAGGGGTTAAAACCCTCCCCACCTACAACTAACCGTTAGAGGTTTTCAGCACCCGCCTTGGAATATCCAAGCACGACTTGGATATTCATGGCGGTGGCTTGGATATTCAGCCAATGGTCAAAAACCCTAGTCAACACATGCTCCCGCCTTAGAATATCCAAGCGTGTTTGTCCAGGTTTGGAATATCCAAGCATGTTTGTCCAGGTTTAGAATATCCAGGCACATTCATCCAGCTTCGGAATATCCAAGCAAGTTCATCCAGGACCTAAATATCCAAGCACATTCGTCTAGGTTCGGAATATCCAAGCACGTTTGTCCAGGTTCGAAATATCCAAGCACGTTCGTCTAGGTTTGGAATATCCAAGCATGTTCAAAATATCCAAGACAAAGATCGCAAACCAAACATAGAAGGCTGGTCAGAAATTTCTTTGGATATTACAACCCTCTCAGATATTCCAAGACAAGCTTGGAAATTCTGAGGATTCTAGGAACAACACATTAAGCTTTATTTTCAAGGCCTTTTCAAATGTGTTTAGCTCCACCAAATGTTCTAACAAGTCAAATGTGAGTTAGCATTTTTTTAATTAATTTGAAAGGCTTTTCTCTTGCACCTCACCACGTCACTAAGCGCAATGCATATGCAGATGAACTCACACTTAGTGGCACTAGATAACCATTACAATTAAAGATTTCCCATCTTTATAGTATGTTTATTTATCCTAAACCCGGTCACACACTCTATTATGTCTTGGCCGGCAAAACAAAATGGTCCTATCAAATATACCTTTGTCTTGAGCCCATTTCGTTTTTCTCTTTCTTCTTTTCCAAGTTGGAGCACTTTATCATCATCTTTTGGTCACCTCCATCACCATGACCATCATCTAGATCCATCACTTGGCTTTGGACCATCCTCTCTTGTCTACACACTTAGCTCAAGGATTAGTCCATAGGTTTCATCAATTATCCAAAACCAAACTAGGGCTTTCAATCTCCCCCTTTTTGATAATTGATGACATCCTTTTCACAAAGATATTCAATGAAATCCTTTTGGATTCATGTTGCTTGCCCAAGCATTTTACCATGTGTAAAGGATATGGACAAGTTTCATAAACCTAAATTGGTAGCATTAGCTCCTGCTACATATGTGCTAAGAGTTTGGATTTGAAAGCTTGCACATATGCATAGATAGGAAGTGTGTGGGAGAGTAATGTCTACCAAATGATGCTAAGGTGTAAAGAATGGACCTTTGAAGCATGATACCAATCAGAGTTGCCATTTGAACACCATCCTTAGCACCATGGTTAGCTAGATACCACTTGAAAGCACTTGAAAAGCAAAGATACTAGATACCTCATGAGATCAACATTATAAACTAGGCTCTAGTACCACTTGATAAAGCATGTGAATATCTAGCTATGATCCTATGCATGCTAGTTCCTCATTTCATCAATCAATTTTACAACTAGCATACACCACACAAGCATGGATATGAAATTTTAAAACTTGTGCCATGCAAGCAAACATATGTAATGCACATACAAATGCAACATACAAGTTTATGAGCTTGCTTCCCCTACTTGTGTGGTTCAAATTTTAATTGATCCCCTTCCTTTGTCAAATATCTCTCTCTATCTTTCTTATCTTTGTAATTCTTTCCCCTTTTAATTATCTTTGGGAATTTCTCTCCCCCTTTGTCATTAATTATCACAAAAGGTGAGCTCAGATTCTAGATAGGTGAGTTGAAACCATGTTAAGTGAGGACCATTTTTCCAATTTTTGGTTCAATCTAGATCACTTGCAAAAGATATTTAACTCGGTTTGATCCAATGGCAAGCTTCTTCACACCTCATTTCAAGGGTTATCTTGATAATGTTGAGTTAAACACTTATAGCTCATTTTCTAGATTAATCACTAGGTTCATAAGCCCACAAACATGTCATATGCTGCCACTAGATCATTTCAAGCACAGACGCAATAGTGGTACCATACAAACATTCAATCCATTTAATTTTCATGAATGAGCCTAAGACATGTGAAGAATGACTAGATGCACTAAATAAGTCCTTAGCAAAGTATGAATGACATGTCAATCAATTTTACCTTGCTTTGCACGAAGGAGAGGCATGTCATATAATGAGGGTGCATTAACACATGTTTGAGAAGTCAAGTATGTTCAATTCATTCCTTAGCTTGCAAAACCTATTGTTATCAAGTGGCTTGGTGAAAATATCAGCATGTTGATCATCGGTGCCCACACTCTCAATGCAAATGTCCCCTTTTTGTTGATGATCTCTTATGAAGTGATTGCGGACATCTATGTGCTTTGTTCTTGAATGTTGAACCAGGTTGTTGGTGGGCCTCACAACACTCTCATTGTCACATAGCAATGGCACTTATTTAAACTTGATTCCAAAATCATTCAAAGTAGCCTTCATACAAAGTAATTGAGCACAATAACTACCAGTTGAAATGTACTCTGCTTCGGTGGTTAAAAGTGCTACACTATTTTGCTTCTTTAATGACCAAGACACAAGTGATCTTCCCAACAATTGACATGTGCCTGATGTGCTCTTTCTCTTAACTTTGCATCCCGCATAATCAGAGTCCGAATATCCAATCAACTCAAATCTTGCTCCTTTGGGATACCACAACCCAACATTTTGTGTATGCTTCAAGTACCTCAATATTTTCTTTGTTGCCTTCAAATGACTTTCTCTTGGAGATGCTTGAAATCTAGCACACATGCTTACACTAAACATCACATCCAACCTTGATGCGGTCACATAGAGTAGGCTTCCAATCATAGACCGATACATCTTTTGATCCACCATATTGCCAATAGCATCAGTATCTAAGTTTCCATTTGTCCCCATATGTGTACTAATAGCCTTTGCATCATCCATTCCAAACTTCTAGAGCATGTTTTTGATGTACTTGCCTTGACTCAGAAATGTGTCATTCTTTATTTGCTTGATTTGAAGACCAAGGAGATAACTAAGCCCTCCAATTATGGATATCTCAAACTCATTGGCCATCATCTTTCTAAACTCCTCACAAAAATCTTGATTTGTTGATCCAAATATGATGTCATCCACATAGATTTGCAACACAAACAAGTCATTGCCTATCTTCTTGGTGAAGAGAGTGGTGTCAACCTTGCCCATCTTGAATCCATTAGAGAGTAGAAAATCCCTCAATCTCTCATACCATGCTCTTAGTGCTTGTTTCAATCCATACAAAGCCTTTCTCAACTTGTAGACATGGTTGGGTTTCTTCTCATCTTCAAAACCGAGAGGTTGCTCAACATACACAAGCTCATTGATGTACCCATTGTGAAATGCACTCTTCACATCCATTTGGTACAACTTAATGTTGCGGGCACAAGCATAGGCTAATAAGATCCTAATTGCTTCCAATCTTGCAACCGGGGCATATGTTTCTCCAAAGTCAAGACCGTCAACTTAGTGTATATCCTTGTGCTACCAATCTTGCTTTGTTCCTTACTACTATCCCATCTTGATCTTGCTTGTTCCAAAAGACCCACTTTGCTCCAATCACATTATGATCCTTAGGCCTCTCAACTAACTCTCATACTTGATTTCTTGTGAAGTTGTTTAGCTCTTCATGTATAGCATTCGCCCAATCAACATCCTTCAAAGCTTATTCTATCTTCTTTGGTTCAATGGATAACACAAATGAGAAATGTTCACAAAATGATGTCCAATCTTGATCTTGTTTGCACACCTCTTGAGATATCACCAATTATAGAATCCAATGGATAATCTCTTGCAACATTTATTGGTTGGAGCACTTGAACTTGATTGCTTGTATTTGATTGATCATTTGGTTGAGATGATGAACTCATGCCTCTCATCACACTTCTTCTCAAACTTAGCACTAGATTGAACAAGATTGAACTCATGCCTCTCACTTAGCTAGCTGGCAATAACTCAGTTCCAACTGCGAAGCCTGAGTAGCTCAACTCAGGCTAGGCCCCATTCTATAAAAGTGCGCTGCTCTGGATGGTAGTAAGGATGTGCGGGGAGATAGACGTAAGCCCAAGGGCAGGTCAGGGCCTGAACTGTCCTGGCAGTTGGTTGTCCCTGATTGTGCGGCATTAGGCGAACCCGCGAAATGTGGACCTTAGTTGTACCAAAGGTGACCTAAGGTGACCATTGATCTAGGTCTGCTTGGGTTTGTGTTAGGAATAAATTCTTAGCTGGTTGAAATCGATTCGAATCACCATCTCTCCCGGACAGCGAGAAACTTGGGTAACCCCAACATCGTAGTAACTGTATTATGGAATGATTGTTATGATGAACATGGAATTATTATACCTACTATGGTTACTACTATATGCTACTAAATGATATACCACATGTTTGGTACAAGCTTAGTTGCTAATCTAGAGATGAATAGTTATAATTAACTTGACGACCGAATTATAACTGTATACTTGAATTGGTAAGCTTTTTATGCAAAATGTTGTCAAGCTAGCTCTGCTTATAAAGCCTTACATAATCCTTGGAGTCACTTTGTTTTTTGTTTATGATGGGTAAGTCTAGCTGAGTACCCTCTCGTACTCAGGGTTTTATTCCCATTATTGCAGATGGTATAGTTTATCAAGGCTATTGCAAGAACTGCTTCTGTCCCTCATGGACTGAGGAGTGAGCCATAGGTAGACATCTCTTATTAATCCTTCTCATATGCTTTTGTGGGTGTGATCATGAGCTGGCACTATATTTGAACTATGATGGCAGATGTTAGTTTCAAACTTTAATTTGCTTCCGCTACTATTTTACTGAACTTGGTTTGTAATAACCTAAATTAGTACTCTAATGGATGAACTATATCTGTGAACTTTATGTAATATGTGACATGTATTTTGAATCATGTATGATCTTGGTTGTATGTTGATGGCTAATCGAGACCCTTCGTGGTACTCGATGGACTACCTAGTTTATATGGGCTCAAGTATGACTGTGTGACCGCTTGCAGGCTGCCATTATACTTGTGCTCTTATAAATTGGTCGGTTCTGCTACATTGATGAAGCTCAACCAGAGGACAAAAACTCTCACCGAGTATATGCATGCCTTTAACAACTTGTCATGGTATGCACCAGAATTTGTGAACACTGAGGAGAAAAAGATAGAGAGCTTCAAGCATGGGCTTGGCACCAAGTTGATGAAGACCACAACAAATTCTAGGTGTGCTACCTATAATGAATTTGTTAGCGATGCCCTAACTCAAAAGAACCAAACAACTTGCATGCTGTACAAAGGGCCACAAGCGAGCCACTGAAATAGGTGCATCAAGCTCATCTCAGTCAGAAGGTCTTATGATAATGAGACCCCAATTTTGTCCATCTACACCTAAGTTTAGGCCTCCCTAGAAGAGGACACAACCCAACCAGTAGCAAAAAGTGTATCATAAGGCTTTCACTATCGCCCTACCCAAGGAAATGCAGGGAAAGGGAGCTCAGTAGGACCGAGAAATGACCAGCCATGCTTCAACTACAATTAGGTGGGCCACTGGTCAAGGGAGTGTCCCTACCCAAAGAAAGGCAGTAATCAAAATTAGGGAAATTAGAAATAGTCCAATGCTAAGGCACGCCTTGGCCATGGCAGAAATTCCCACATGAGAAGTTGTTACCGTTGGTATGTTTCTTGTCAACAAACACCCTGCAATTGTTTTATTTGATTCTAGAGCTTTGTTTTCATTTATGAGTCAGACAATTGAAACTAAGCATGATCAGAAGATAGTTGAGTAGACAAGGGTGGTTATAGTATAAGTTCAGCTAGGGATACTATCTCTACCAACCAAATAGTTAGAGATGTGCTTATCTCCATACAAGAGAGGAAGTATACTATGGATCTCATAGTATTGCTAGGTTTAGCCATAGATGTGATATTAGGCATGACTTGGATGAGTGGTACGGAGTTCTCATTGACACATCCACTAGAACCATTATGTTGAGGGAGCCCAAAGGGGATGGTGCTTTTCTGGTGCCACTTCCAGGAGTTTTGATTTTCAAAACTTGTCATGTGTCATCCAAGCCACTACTCTTGGTGATATTCTAGTAGTGTGTGAGTTTCAGATGTGTTCCCACATGAGGTACCTGGTTTGCCACAAAATAGGGATGTGGAATTTAGAATTGAGTTAGTGCCAGGTACAACACCTATCTCAAGAACACCCTATAGAATGCCACCAAATGAGTTAGCCAAACTTAAAATTCAGTTACAAGAGCTATTAGACAAGGGTCTCATCCAACCTAGTTCATCTCCATGGGTTGTCCAGCCTTGTTTGTGAAGAAAAAGGACAAATCGTTATGGATGTGTGTGGACTATAGGCCACTCAATGCCGTAACCATAAAGAACAAGTATCCTTTGCCTTGTATTGATATTTTGTTCGATCAATTAGCAAGAGCAAGGGTATTCTCTAGGATTGACTTGAGATCAGGCTATCACCAGATTAAGATTAGGCTAGAAGATGTACCTAAGACACCTTTCTCCACTAGGTATGGCTTGTGTGAGTATTTGGTCATGTCTTTTGGACTGACAAATGCTCCCACCTATTTCATGTATTTGATGAATTTGGTATTCATGCCTGAGCTTGACAAGTTCATGGTTGTGTTTATCGATGATATCCTAATCTACTTTGAGGATGAGATAGATCATGCAGAGCATCTAAGGATTGTCTTGTCCAGGTTGAGAGAGCATAAGTTGTATGCAACATTTAGCAAGTGTGAATTTGGTTGAGGAAAGTACCTTTCCTAGGTAATATATTATCTAAAAATGGAATCTCTATAGACCCATCTAAAGTGCAAGAGGTCATGGATTGGAAGGCCCCGACTTTGGTTCATGAAGTTCAGAGTTTTCTAGGGCTAGCAGGCTATTATCGTCATTAAATTCCTATTTTTTCAAGATAGCTAAGCCCATGACTAGATTACTTTAGAAGGGACTTGTGAAAGGTCCTAATGGCTAGAGGGGGGTGAATAGCCTAATAAAAATTTCTACAACAACACTTAACAAAATGGTTAGACAATTATGAGGCGAAGCAAGTGTTGCACTAGCCTACTCAAAAGCAACCACCTACCACAATTCTAGTTTAGTTAGTATCTATTCACACAATAGCTAAGATACTAATCTATGTTAGTGTGCTCTCAAAGGCTAACTAAAGAGCCACACCAACCAAGCAAGCAAGCTCTCACAACTAGGTACACTAAAGAGCTTGACAACTAGTTTGTGGTAATGTAATGAGAGTGATCAAGAAGGTTATACCGCCATGTAGATGAAGAAACCAATCAATCACAAGGATGAATAACAATGAAGACCAATCACCTCGGAATCAATGATGAACACAATGATTTTTATCGAGGTTCACTTGCTTGCCGGCAATCTAGTCCTTGTTGTGGTGATTCCCTCACTTGGAGGTTCACGCGCTAATTGGGCCTCCACAGCCGCCCAACCCCTCAATACGGGTGCAGCACAACCAAACAACAAGATGAGGATTACCACAAGCCCACGAGCAATCCACTAGAGTACTTTTGGCTCTCCGCCGGGGAAAGGTCAAGAACCCCTCACAATCACCACGATCGGAGCCAAAGACAATCACCAACCTCTGCTCGATGATCTTCGCTGCTCCAAGCCATCTAGGTGGCGGCAACCACCAAGAGTAACAAGCGAAATCCACAGCGAAACACGAACACCAAGTGCCTCTAGATGCAATCACTTAAGCAATGCACTTGGATTCACTTCCAATCTCACAAGGATGAAATCAATGATGTACTTGAGTGGGAGGGCTTTGGCTAAGCTCACAAGGTTGCTATGTCAATGAAAATTGCCAAAAGTATAAGCTTCAACCGGCCATGGGGCTTAAATAGACGCCCCCACAAAATAGAGCCGTTGTACCCCTTCATTGGGCACAACGCGGCTGACCGGACGCTCTGGTCAAGTTGACCGACGCTGAACCTCAGCGTCCGTCGCCCAACGATCACCACATGTCCTGACTTTAATGATAACTTGTGTTCACCGGACGCTGCGCTGCAACTGACCAACGCTGAGCCACCACCATCCGGTCATTTCCAGTAAGGTTCTAGAAATGCCTTTTGCCCACCAGACGCGTCCTCATGCACGATCGGACCCTTCCATCGTCCGGTCAGAAACCCTAGCTTCTGAGCGCTGTCTGACAATAGGACCAGACTCACCTCGCTAGTGTCCAGTCAGTCCATGACCTAGTGTTTGGTCAATTGACCGACACTGGCGTCTATGCTGCCACACTTGACCGGACGCGCCGATCCTACAGAGACCAGCGTCCGGTCACTTAGTGACCAGCAAGGCTAACTCCTTTTCACCTCTAACTTCTTCACCCTTGCTCAAATGTGCCAACCACCAAGTGTATCACCTTTTGTGCACATATGTTAGCATATTTTCACAAACATTTTCAGGGTGTTAGCATTCCACTAGATCCTAATATGCATATGCAATGAGTTAGAGCATCTAGTTGGCACTTTGATAACCGCATTCTGATAGAGTTTCACCCCTCTTAATAGTACGGACTATCAACCTAAATGTGATCACATTCTCTAAGTGTATTGATCACCAAAACAAAATAGCTCCTATGGTTTATACCTTTGCCTTGAGCTTTTGTATTTTCTTTTCTTCTTTCCAAGTCCAAGCACTTGATCATCACCATGGCATCATCATCATCATGCTATGATCTTCATTTGCTTCATCACTTGGAATGTGCTACCTAATCTCATGATCACTTGAATAAACTAGGTTAGCACTTAGGGTTTCATCAATTCACACCAAAACCAAACTAGAGCTTTCAATCTCCCCCTTTTTGGTAATTGATGACAACCCTTATACAAAGATATGAAATAAAATTCAATTGAATCCATGTTGCTTGCCCAAGCATATTTACCATGTGTAAAAGGATATGGAGCAAGTTTCATGAACCCCAAATGGTAGCAATTTCCCCCCATATATATGTGCTAAGAGTTTGGATTGTAGCTTGCACATATGCTTAGATAGGAAATATAGGAGTACAATGTCTACCAAATGATGCTAAGGTATAAAAGATGGACCTTTGAAGCGTGATACCAATCGGAGTGCACCATTATACCATCCTTAGCATCATGGTTAGCTTGATACCACTTGGAAACAACACTTTGAAATGAAATCACTATATAACCTATGCATGCTAGTTTTTTTATTTCATCATTCAAACCTACAACTAGCATACACCACACAAGCATGGATATCGAAATTTAAAACTTGTGCCATGCAAGCAAACATATGAAATGCACATTCAAATGCACCATACAAGTTCATGAGCTTGCTCCCCCTACTTGTGTGCTCAAAATTTTAATTGATTCCTTTCCTTTGTCATATCTCTCCTCTTATGTCAAGTTCTCCCCCTATCGCTTGTATCTTTATTTCTCTTCCCCTTTGTGTTGTCTTTTCACTTATTTTGTGCACTATCTCTCCCCCTTTTCACTTATGTCTTTGTCTCACTATATCTTTGTTTCTCTCTCCCCTTTGTCATCATGACCCACAAGAGTTTAAAATATAGATATACCACTTGTGGGGGTCGAGATTATCAATGTCAATCAATGGGGTGAGGATCATTTTAATTTTCAAATTGGGTCTAATCTAGATCATTTACCAAAGATATTTAACTCGGTTTGATCCAAGGACAAGCTTCTTCACACCTCCAAATAAGGGTTATCTTGTACCATGTTGAGTTAAACACTAAGCTCATTTTCTAGATTAAACACTAGGTTTACAAGCCCATAAACATGTCATATGCTATCACTAGATCAAGTCAAGCATAGAAGCAATAGTGATACCATATAACATCAAATCATTTGATTTTCATGAATGAGCCTAATAAAATGGAGAGTGACTAGATGCACTAAACATGTCCTTAGCAAGGATGTATGTCATGCCAATCAACTTTTACCTTGGATTGCTCGAAGGAGAGGCATGTCATATAAGTGGGGGTGCATCAACACATATTTGAGAAATCCAATATGTTCAACTCATTCCTTAGCTTGCAAAACCTTTTCTCATCCAATGGCTTGGTGAATATATCGGCAAGTTGATCTTCGGTGCCTACACTCTCAATGCAAATGTCCCCTTTTTGTTGGTGATCTCTTATGAAATGGTGGCGGACATCAATGTGCTTTGTTCTTGCATGTTGAACCGGATTGTTGGTTAACTTGATTGCACTCTCATTGTCACATAGCAATGGCACTTTCTTGAACTTGATTCCAAAGTCACTCAAAGTGGCCTTCATCCAAAGTATTTGTGCACAACAACTACCGGCGGATATGTATTCGGCTTCGGGTTGATAATGCAACACTATTTTGCTTCTTTGATGACCATGAAACAAGTGATCTTCCCAACAATTGACATGTGCCCGAGGTGCTCTTCCTTTCAACCTTGCATCCCGCATAATCCGAGTCGAGTAACCAACTAGCTCAAACTTTGCTCCTTTGGGATACCACAAACCAACATTTTGTATGCTTCAAGTACCTCAATATTCTCTTTGTAGCCTTCAAATGACTTTCTCTTGGTGAGGCTTGAAATCTTGCACACATGCATACACTAAACATGACATCCGGCCTTGATGCGGTCACATAGAGTAGGCTTCCAATCATAGACCGATACAATTTTGATCCACCATATTTCCACTTGCATCACTATCCAAGTTGCCATTGGTTCCCATTGGTGTGCTAATGACTTTGCTATCACATCATGCCAAACTTCTTGATCATGTCCTTGATGTACTTGCCTTGACTCACAAATGTACCATTCTTCAATTGCTTGATTTGAAGACCAAGGAAGTAACTCAACTCTCCAATCATGGACATCTCAAACTCATTAGCCATCATCTTTCCAAACTCATCACAAAAATCTTGATTGGTTGATCCAAATATGATATCATCAACATAGATTTGCAAACAAATAGATCTTTTCCAATCTTCTTGATGAAAAGAGTGGTGTCAACCTTGCCCATTGTGAACCCTTTAGAGAGTAGGAAATCCCTCAATCTCTCATACCATGCTCTAGGTGCTTGCTTCAAGCCATACAATGCTTCTTCAACTTGTACATGGTTGGGCTTCTTATCATCTTCAAAACCGGAGGTTGCTCAACATATACTTCTTCATTGATGTAGCCATTGAGAAATGCACTCTTAACATCCATTTGATAGAGCTTGATGTTGTGGGCACAAGCATAGGCTAGCAAGATTCTAATTGCTTCCAATCTAGCAACCGGGCATATGTTTCTCCAAAGTCAAGACCTTCAACTTGTGTATAGCCTTGTGCTACCAATCTTGCTTTGTTCCTTACTACTATCCCATCTTGATCTTGCTTGTTTCTAAAGACCCATTTGGTTCCAATCACATTGTGTCCCTTTGGTCTTTCTACCAACTCCCATACTTGATTTCTTGTGAAGTTATTCAATTCTTCATGCATAGCATTCACCCAATCAACATCCTTCAATGCTTCATCTATCTTCTTTGGTTCAATGGATGACACAAATGAGAAGTGTTCACAAAATGATGCCAATCTTGATCTTGTTTGTACACCTCTTGAAATATCACCAATGATAGTGTCCAATGGATGATCCCTTGCAACATTGGTTGGTTGAATTGGAACTTGATTGCTTGCACTTGCTTGATCATTGGGTTGAGATGATGTACTAGCCACTTGATCTTGTTCATTATCATGAGATCCACTTGCACTAACTTGATTTGTATCATCTTGCACATTTGAGTTAGAGAGCACTTGCACTTGATCATCTTCATCATCATTCACTTGCCTAGGCCTCAATTCACCAATATCCATGTTCTTCATGGCATTTGAAAGTTGAATGCCTCTAACATCTTCCAAGTTCTCATTCTCTACTTGATGAACCCTTGGTTTCATCAAATTCAACATCATAACTTCCTCAAGAGTACCACTATCCAAATTCCAAACTCTATATGCTTTGCTTGTAGTGGAATAACCAAGTAGGAATCCTTCATCACATTTCTTGTCAACTTGCCCAATCTAGTGCCTTTCTTCAAGATATAGCATTTGCAACCAAAGACCCAACAATATGCAATGTTGGGCTTTCTACCATTCAAGAGCTCATATGGTGTCTTCTCTTATTAATGGGTGACAATAGAGGCGGTTGCTACAATAGCAAGCCGTGTTGATAGCTTTGGCCCAAAAAGATTGACTCACATTGTACTCACTAAGCATAGACCTTGCAATATCAATGAGTGTTCTATTCTTCTCTCAACAAGGCCATTTGATTGAGGTGTGTACTTGGCCGAGAATTGATGTCTAATTCCAAATTCATCACACAACTCATCAATTCTAGTGTTCTTGAACTCACTACCATTGTCACTTCTAACTCTCTTGATGGTTGTTTCAAACTCATTGTGAATGCCCTTGACAAATGATTTGAATGTTGCAAATACATCACTTTTGTCCACTAGAAAGAATACCCATGTGTATCTAGTGTAGTCATCCACTATCACAAAGCCATATTTGTTACCACCGATGATAGTGTATTGTCTTGGCCCAAACAAATCCATGTGCAATAACTCAAATGCTTTACTAGTGCTCATCATGCTTTTCTTAGGATGGGTGTTTCCAACTTTTTGCAGGCTTGACAAGAGCTACAAAGTTATCCTTTCTCAAACCACATCTTTCAAGCCTCTAACCAGTCATGCTTAACCAATCTATTCAATTGTTTCATTCCAACATGACCAAGCCTTCTATGCCATAACCAACCCCATGCTAGACTTAGTGAATAAGCATGTAGATAATTTAGCTTCACTAGCATTGAAATCAACCAAGTATAGATTCTCATATCTAAAAGCCTTTGAAGATCAAGTTAGAGCCATCTACACTTATGATCTCTACCTCTACTACCCCAAATATGCATTTGAATCCAAGATCACACAATTGAGCCACGGATAGCAAAATTGAATTCAAAGCTCTCTACTAGCAACACATTGGATATGCTCATGTCATTGGATATTGCAATCTTACCAAGCCCTTTGACCTTGCCTTTGCCATTGTCACCAAATGTGATACTATCATAACCATCATTGTCATTGGTGTTGATTGAGTTGAACATTCTTGCATCACCGGTCATGTGTTGAGTGCACCCACTATCAAGAACCCAATGCCTTCCTCCGGCTTTGTAATTGACCTACAAAAGAAGATCAATTCTTTTTAGGTACCCAAACTTGCTTGGGTCCTTGAAGGTTAGTCACTAAGCTCTTTGGTACCCAAATGGCTTTCTTCTTTGAGCCCATCCATGGTTTACCAATGAACTTAGCCTTCACACCATTTGTACCCTTAGTAAGCATATAGCATGAATCAAGCTTATGAGGATACATTAGCATTTTTCTCTTGTTTTTGCATTCTTGCTCTTTATGACCCACTTGCTTGCAACTAGTGCAAAACCGACCATTGTTCTTCACAAAACTAGTCTTGTGAGGAGCAAAGGCCGCTTGCCTTTCTTGGGGGTATAGCCCAATCCCTCTTTGTAGAGAGAAGCCTCTTTGGCTACCCAAGACAACATAAGCAAGCGGGTCACTCACCACCATAGCTTTAGCCAAAGGTGTGAGTGAGCTTATGACCTCCTTCTTGAGATTCTCATTCCCTCAACCACTAGTGAGGCATCACAAGTGAGACCATCACTACTAGTGAGGTGGAAGTGGAAGTGCTACAAAGAAGGGTTAGTAGGAAGGACAACAATGATAGGCAATGGATAGTGATTCATCAATTATATCCACAAGTTAAACCTACTTGCAAGTTCAACATGCTTCTTTTATTTTGCCTCATCAACGCAAAGATGATGAGCCTTTTCAAGCTTTTTGTGAGCTTTGCCAAGCTTCTCATTGCTTCCTCTAGCCTCTCATGAGTAGCATTGAGCTCATCAAAGGCTTGCTTAAGGTCTTTTAGTTCCTTATGCAAGCTTTTGCATTCCCTTCTCTTGATGTCAAAGTGTTCTCTAGCATCTTCTAGCATGTCAATAATTCATCTTAGTAGGTTCATCATCATCACTATCACTATCACTATCATTTTCATTTTCATTCATCATCATGTTCTTCATCACTTTCATCATCACAAGTTTGTACCTTAGTGGCCTTAGCCATGAAGCATGAAGATTCGAAGAGAGAAGGCTTCTCATTGATGCAATGCTTGCAAGAACCTTCTTCTTGGTGGTCTTGTTATCATCACTATCATCATCATCATCACTTGAGGAAGCATCACTATCCCAAGTGACTACATATGAACCACCCTTCTTCTTCTTGAAGGCCATCTTGTCCTTCTTCTCTTTCTTTTCCTTCTTGTCCTTCTTTGTTCTTCTTGTTGTCATCATCATTGTCGCTATTGTATGGGCATTGAGCAACAAGATGATCTTTGCTTCCACACTTGAAGCACCTTCTTGACTCTTCTTTGTTCTTGGATGAAGGACTTCTTTCTTTTCTAGCACGGTAGCCCTTCTTCACCATTAACTTGTCAATATCTTGACAAATAGAGCCATCTTCTCATCATCATCATCATCCCAATGATTCATCTTCTTCACTTGATGTTTCTTGCTTAGCTTTGCCCTTGGATGATGTGGCCTTGAATGCCACACTCTTCTTCTTTCTCATCTTCTTCTCCTTCTTTTCTATTCCTTCTCGTCTTCATCTCTATATGTATCATCAGTCATTGATATCTCCCAATACTTGTTTGGTGTTATGGTGTCCAAACCACTCCTTACTAGAATAATGACTAATGTGCCAAATCTTGAAGGTAAGCATCTCAAGGAACTTGTGGGAGAAGTCCTTGTTCCTTCAACCTCTTCTCCAAGTGCTTTGAGATCATTGATAAGCACTGAAGCCTATGAACACTCTCTGACACACTCTCATCCTCCTTCATTTTGAAGCTTGCAAACTTGTCCTTGAGAATGTAAGCCTTGCACCTTTCATGGCTTGAGTGCCCTCAAATGATTCTTCCAACTTCTTCCAGCCTCATGAGCCATCTCAATATTCTTGATTTGCTCAAATGTTCTCTTCATCAATTGCATCATGAATGCACTTAGAGCAATGTCATTGTTTTGGAGAAGCACTTCTTCGGCGGGTGGGATTCTCTGGATCACCAATCTCAATTTTGGTTTCTACCACCTTCCACACCTTTCTATTGATTGACTTGATGTGTGTGGTCATCTTTGACTTCCAATAAGGATAATTTGTGCCATCAAATTGGGGTGGCTTCTTTGGTGTTGTTTGATTTGAGCCATTTTTACACCGAAGGTTGTTAAGCCTCAAATCACGATGACCTCGGCTCTAATACCAATTGAAAGGTCCTAATGGCTAGAGGGGGTGAATAGCCTAATAAAAATTTCTACACAACAACACTTAACAAAATGTTAGACAATTATAAGGCGAAGCAAGTGTTACACTAGCCTACTCAAAAGCAAGCCACTATCACAATTCTAGTTTAGTTAGTATCTATTCACACAATAGCTAAGATACTAATCTATGTTAGTGTGCTCTCAAAGGCTAACTAAAGAGCCACACCAAGCAAGCAAGCTCTCACAACTAGGTACACTAAAGAGCTTGACAACTAGTTTGCGGTAATGTAATGAGAGTGATCAAGAAGGTTATACCACCATGTAGATGAAGAAACCAATCAATCACAAGGATGAATAACAATGAAGACCAATCACATAGGAATCAATGATGAACACAATGATTTTTATCGAGGTTCACTTGCTTGCCGGCAAGCTAGTCCTCATTGTGGTGATTCCCTCACTTAGAGGTTCATGCGCTAATTGGCCTCACACGCCAAACCCTCAATAGGGTGCCGCACAACCAACACAAGATGAGGATCACACAAGCCATGAGCAATCACTAGAGTACCTTTTGGCTCTCCGCCGGGGAAAGGTCAAGAACCCCTCACAATCACAATGATCGAAGCCGGAGGCAATCATCAACCTCCTCGACGATCTTCACTGCTCCAAGCCATCTAGGTGGTGGCAACCACCAAGAGTAACAAGTGAAACCCATAGCTAAACACGAACACCAAGTGCCTCTAGATGCAATCACTCAAGCAATGCATTTGGATTCACTCCCAATCTCACAAGGATGATGAATCAATGATGGAGATGAGTGGGAGGGCTTTGGCTAAGCTCACAAGATTGCTATGTCAATGAAAATTGCCAAAAGTATAAGCTTCAATCGGCCATGGGGCTTAAATACGCGCCCCCATGAAATAGAGCCATTATACCCCTTCACTAGGCACAATGCGGGATGACCGGATGCTCTGGTCAAGTTGACTAGACGCTGGACCTCAGTGTCCGATTCCCCAACGACCGCCACGTGTCCTGACTTTAACGGTAACTTGTGTTCACCGGACACTGCACTGCAGCTAACCGAACGCTGAGCCACCAGCGTCCGGTCGTTTCCAGTAAGGTTCCAGAAACACCTTTTGCCCACCGGATGCGTCCGGTCATGCACGACCGGACCCTTCCATCGTCTGGTCAGAAACTCTAGCTTCTGAGCACTGTCTGACAACAGGACCAGACTCACCTTGCCAGTGTCCGGTCAGTCCATGACCCAGCATCCAGTCAATTAATCGACACTGGCGTCTATGCTGCCACACTTGACTAGATGCTCCAGTCCTACAGAGACCAGCATCTAGTCACTTAGTGACCAGCAAGACTAACTTCTTTTCACCTCTAACTTCTTCACCCTTGCTCAAATGTGCCAACCACCAAGTGTATCACCTTTGTGCACATGTGTTAGCATATTTTCACAAACATTTTCAAGGGTGTTAGCATTCCACTAGATCCTAAATGCATATGCAATGAGTTAGAGCATCTAGTGGCACTTTGACAACCGCATTTCGATACAAGTTTCACCCCTCTTAATAGTACGGCTATCAAACCTAAATGTGATCACACTCTCTAAGTGTCTTGATCACCAAAACAAAATAGCTCCTATGGTTTATACCTTTGACTTGAGCTTTTTGTTTTTCTCTTTCTTCTTTCCAAGTCCAAGCACTTGATCATCACCATGGTATCATCACCATCATGCTATGATCTTAATTTGCTTCATCACTTGGAATGTGCTACCTATCTCATGATCACTTGATAAACTAGGTTAGCACTTAGGGTTTCATCAATTCACCAAAACCAAACTAGAGCTTTCAACTTGGGGGAAAATGATTGTTTCTACTTCATCGTCCATGTGGCGTGCTATTGCATAGGTGCCATTCGCTTGAATGGTAATGTATGGATCCATTGCCTCAACACCTAGGTAAGTGTGAGTTGTGAGAGCATGACCATCCAACTATCGGTCTAGGGGAGAGTTAGTTGTGGTTACTGGAATATTTACATGTTGCATACATGTACATATGAAGGTACTTAATTGTGGGTATATCTATCGAGTAGTTTTGGATACCGAAGTATATATATCCAGGGATGTATATATGGAGAGTATCTTAGTTTACTGTTTTCATTGTGAGCGTTATATCTTGTTGGGTTGGGCTACAATGAAATTTTCTGTAGGTACGCTAACAACACACCGTGTAGATCGACTAGTTACCACTATTCGAGAGAACATGTGTATGCCACCGTATATTCTGCTAGAACTTAACATTTCTTAGGTTTGTGAGGATGTATGGATCATGCATGCATCATGTTCATTACTACATTACATTCTGCATTACTCCCTCCCTTATAATTGCTTATTCCAATTATTAAATTTTCATCTCTCAAAAAAAATAATCCTCTCACGAGAGTTGCATCCCTTTTGTTACAGATGGCTACGCCCGTGTTTCCTCCTTGTAGCAGCACCTTTTTGGACTAGTTTGGTTTGCCTACCTTGCTCTGGAGGGTGCTAAGCTCAATTGGGTACCCAAAGGTGCCCCGTTACACGTGGGTGTAGACAATGCCATTTGGAGATGTGCCATGGTACAATGTGACCTTGGTGGTGCCGCAGAACCCCACGAGACCGCTGTGGCATAGGTGGAGCACCAAGTCTGATGGGCAAAGCCCATGGGAAGCCATGCAAGTTGCTACTCTTGATGTGCTTATGGACATAGCACAGAGTTTCGGAGATGAATTGGTGGGTGGACCAGCTGCATCCATTCCCCGAGTGGCTCCTACAGATGCTGAGTGGACTTAAGAAGCTAGCCATGCCTTGGTTTGAGGCCATGGTGAACGTGTTCAGAGCGACAATGTGGAAATGAGTGCTATGATGGCCGCCTTGAAGCTTTGTTGAGTCAGGCAAGACACCCTCTCTAGTGTATTAGAAGAAGCTAGCAAGGCAATGGCAGCCTAGTGCAAGTTCAGGTTGCGTGCCCACAAGTATCACCGTAGGGTGGAGGCTTGTGGGCAAGCTCAACTAGAGTTAGATGAGATTTGGGGCATTGCAAATTATCGCCTGCAGCAGTGGGGGCAAGCAGCACGCGAGAGAGATGAGCTTCATAACCAGCTTATGAACCTCACCATAGAGAGAGATGAGGCAGTACAGGAGTTGGATAGTGTGACCCATCATAGAGATGCAGCCCTAGAGTTGGTTGAAGAAAGGCGTTAGGCCTAGATTTAGGACCACATCAATGCCATGGAAATGCAAGATTACCTCAATGATCTCATCGAGGAAGGCCTAGTGGAGATTCATCGCCTCAATAATGAGAGGAACCCAATTCTTCACCCTCCATCAGTTTTCCCAGATCTTGGTCCTCAAGTGATTGAGGCCGATGAAGAGGAGGACGTGCAGATGAATGTCAATGCCGCTGAACCTACAAATGAAGAGGAAGAGGATGACCCTGAAGAAGTCCAGGGCATCTCCGATGTGGACAGTGACCACTTCGACGAGTAGTTAGCTAGCAAGTCTCACTAGTTTAAGCTTTTGCTGCCATTATGTAATAGACTCAGTACTATGGTAGATGTTGGAAGTACCTTTTAATTCGAATGTGGCATATAATGTACCTTAATCCGCTCCCTTTGGGATGCTTATCTTAGTTGGTGAATTTTAAAACTTGTCATGTTGGAATGCACTGCGAATGGCACTAGTAATCTATTGATGATGTGGTGATTAGAGAATGAATTATTGCCTCTGTTTATTGCATGAATTTTATATTCTCTCTAGTAAATTTAGTTTGGCATAATTATATTGTTCCTCTCCAATGTGCTGACATCACTAATAATTGCTGGTTGTGCATTGTTGTAGATGCCTCGCACTCGTGCCACTGGTGTGGCTGGTGATAATGATGATCTCCCACCGCCACCACCGCCCACACCAGTAGAATTGATGGCAATACTGGTTGAAGGACAGTGCACTATGGCAAATGCTCTCTGCATGATTGCAAATCGTGATGGCGTGGTGCACACCAAGGACCTAAACAAAATCAGTATAGTGACTTCAAAGATTTCCTTGACACTAAACCACCGATCTTCAAGGAGGCTAAGGAGCCCCTCCAAGCTGATGAGTGGTTGAACACTCTCGAGCAGAAATTCCATCTGCTTCACTTGACTGAGGTGCTAAAGACTGAGTATGCATCTCACCAACTGCATGGGCCAGCTAGTATTTGGTGGAGTCATCATCGGTCCACTATGCCCGCTGATGCCCAAATCACTTGGGATTAGTTCAAGTCTGCTTTCAAGGAAAATTATATTCCTCCTAGTGTCATGGCAATCAAGCACACTAAATTTATGAAGCTAACACAGGGGAACAAGAGCTTGAATGAATACCTAAAAGCTTTCAATAACCCTGCAAGGTATGCTACTAAGTTTGTTGACACTGATGCCAAGAAGATTGCTAGTTTCAAGCGGGGACTTAGCCCCAAGTTGATGAAGACTATGGGAAATTGTAAGTGTGCTACCTTTAATGAGTTTGTTAGTGATGCTTTATCTCAAGAAAACAACAATGCTATTTATGCAGCTTCAAAGAATCGCAAGAGAGCCTACAAGGCGGGTGCCTCACAGTCCAAAGCTCCAGTCACATCTAAGGCTCCATTCCATTCTCCAGCATCAGCTGCTAAGTTCCACCCACCGCTGAAGAAGAATCCAGGCAAGACTAGATTTCACAAGGCTTTTATAGTTGCTCTTCCAAAGGGCACTACTAGTCAAGGCAGCTCCAATGTTCCTCCAAGCAACATGCCATGCTAGAACTGCAACAAGCTGGGTCACTGGACAAGCAAGTGTCCTTATCTTAAGAAGAATAACAACCAAGGTGGCCACCAGGGGCAGGTGAACTATGCTAATATTCCTTCAAGAGATGTAGTCACTGCTGGTAAGTTTCTGGTTGATCAACACCCTGTAGTTGTACTATTTGATTCAGGTGCTTCCCATTCTTTTATGAGCCCTACATTTGCATCCAAGTTTAAACAGAAAACATACACTATTGAGGGTGAGGGTTATTGTATTAGGGCTACCAATGGTAATATCCCAACAAAGCTAGTAGTCGGGGGTGTGCAACTTGAGATAGAGGGATGAAGTTATCAGGTGGATCTGGTAGTTTTACCGGGGCTGGGTATCGATGTGATATTGGGAATGAAATGGATGAGCAGTCATGGGATGCTTATTGATACATCGACTAGAGTAGTCATGCTTAGAGATCCTAGTAATCAGGAATGTTTTCTAGTGCAACTACCTAGGGACATCAATCTCTCTTGTGCGGCAAATGCGGTGCAAGCAAAGGCTATTGTAGATATCCCTGTAGTGTGTGATTTTCTAGATGTTTTCCCAATGATTTGCCCAGATTGCCCCTGGATTGGGATGTGGAGTTCAAGATAGAGTTGCTACCTGGTACAGCACCCATATCTAGAAGACCTTATGCAATGCCTCCCAACGAACTAGCCGAACTTAAGACCTAGTTAAATGAACTTCTAAAGAAAGGCCTTATCCATAAGAGTTCATCTCCGTGGGGGTGTTCGGCTATCTTTGTGAAGAAGAAGGATCACTCACTGCACATGTGTGTAGATTATAGGCCTTTTAATGCAGTCACAATCAAGAATAAGTACCCTCTACCATGCATAGATATCTTATTTGATCAGTTGTCTAAAGCAAAAGTCTTTTCCAAGATTGATTTGAGATCTGGTTATCATCAAATCAAAATCCAGCCTAAGGATATTCCAAAAACTGCCTTCTCTACAAGATACGATCTTTATGAGTATCTTGTTATGTCTTTTGGATTGACCAATGCCCCCACACACTTCATGTATTTGATGAATTCGGTGTTTATGCCTAAGTTGGAAAAATTTGTGGTGGTACTTATAGATGATATCTTGGTCTATTCTGAGAATGAAGAAGATCACGTTGAACAATTGCGAGTGGTTCTCACTAGATTGCGTGAACACAAGCTTTATGCAAAGTTTAGCAAGTGTGAATTCTGGCTTTGTGAGGTACCTTTTCTCAGGCACATGTTGTCCTATGGTGGAATTATGGTGGATCCCACCAAGGTGCAAGAACTATTGGACTGGAAGGCTCCAATCTTGGTGCATGAGGTTTAGAGTTTTCTGGGGTTGGCTGGTTATTATCGTCGCTTCATCCCAAATTTCTCTAAAATAGCCAAGCCTATGACTTGATTGCTGCAAAAAGACATGAGGTTTGTCTGGACTTCTGAGTGTGATGCAGCTTTTCACACCCTGTGAACCCTTCTAATTTTGGCTCTAGTTTTGGCACAACCGGACATCAAGAAACCTTTTGATGTGTTTTGTGATGCATCTGGCATAGGTTTAGGAAGTGTTCTTATGCAGGAAGGATGAGTCATTGCTTATACCTCTCAACAACTTTGGAAACATGAGGTGAATTATCCTACGCATGATTTAGAACTCACTGCAGTTGTTCATGCTTTGAAGGTCTGGAGACATTACTTGCTTGGCAATGTGTGCCACATCTACACTGATCATAAAAGTCTTAAGTACATCTTCACTCAACTTGAGTTGAATATGCGTCAGAGAATATGGCTTGAGTTGATCAAGGATTATAACCTCCAAGTGCACTATCATCCTGGCAAGGCAAATATCGTTGCGGATGCCTTAAGCAGGAAATCTCATTACCACTCTTTGATTGAAAGTGACCTCCATTTGTCAAATCTCCTACATCCTGCAGTCCTTCACAACATCACTGTCAGTTCTACTCTATAGAGTTGAATTATTGAGCTATAGAAGACAGATCTAGATGTGTTCCACATCAAGCGCAAGATGAAAGAGCAAGAAACCAAGCATTTTTGGGTAGATGAGAATAACGTGTTATGGTTCAAGGATAGGTTAGTGGTCCCAAAGGATAGAGCTTAGAAATCAAATCATATCCGAAGCACATTCCTCTAAATTATCTATTCATCCTGGTAGTAGCAAAATGTATCATGATTTGAAGCCTCATTTTTGGTGGACCAAGATGAAGAAAGAGATAGCCGCTTATGTGGCTAGGTGTGACACTTGTTGTCGAGTTAAAGCTATGCACATGAAAGCTAGATTGCTTAAGCCACTCTCCATTCCTGGTTGGAAATGGGAGGAGATAAGTATGGACTTTATTGTTGGACTCTCTACTACTTAGAGGAATTTTAACTCCATTTGGGTGATTGTAGACCGTCTGACCAAGTCTACACACTTCATTCCTATTCGCACAGACTTTCGCCCAACTGACTATGCTGAGTTATACTCTAATTAGATGTTTGACTTCATGGGGTACCTTGCACTATTGTCTCTGATAATGGACCACAGTTCACTGCTCACTTTTGGGAGCACTTGCACGGGTTATTGGGAACTAAGTTAGGAAGAAGCTCTGCCTATCATCCACAAACCTCTAGGCAAACGGAGCGAGTGAACCAAATCTTAGAAGATATGTTGAGAGCGTGTATCATCTCATCTAAGGGTTCATGGGAAAAGTGGTTGCCCCTAGCTGAATTCTCTTAATAATAGTTATTAAGAGAGTATAAAGATGACACCGTTTGAAGCTTTGTATGGTCGGAAGTGTAGAACCCCATTGAATTGGGTTGAAGCCGGTGAAAGGAGATATTATGGAATTGATTTTGTTAAAGAAGCTGAAGAACAAGTCCGTACTATCCAAACCCATATGGTTGTAACAACCCAAAAATCCATACACCAAAAATACTAACTACAAAAAACTTTTCTCAAAGCTCCCATGTGATGATGAGTGTCATGTATAGTAACCCAACCTAAGAGATGCATTAGGTCTAACCCCGACCCAAGTTAACACATAAGCATGGCATGTCATTAGTTAATTCTAACAAATAAAGTATTGCATACATTGTTAATTCAAAATGTGATTTGGATTTCCATTTGAGTTATGATATGCCTAACAACTCCAATAAAATAATAAACCATAAAATAATTAAAACTCAAACCAAGGAATAAAGGTTTGAAGAGAAAAACTAATTCTATTTTTGTATAACAAAAACCACACCTATTTTTGTTATACAAAATAGCTAAATAAATTACTAATATTTATATAAGTATGTTGTGGGCCTCATACCAAAACTCCAATGAATATGGTGCACCAATTTGGAATCCAATTTAAAAATCAAAATTGAATTCAAATAAAGAGGAGGGAAAGAAAAACAAAAAAAGAAAAGAAAAGAAGAGAAGGCCTCGCAGCCTAGGTCTGCTCAGCTTCATGGCCCAACCAGCCCAGACAACCGACTGGCCCAGCCCTTCACCTCTCCCCTCTACTAGCCCACACGCGCGAAGTAGTAGACCGGCCCTAACTCACATGGCCAGCCCAGCTTGCGGCCCAGCGCGTCGCCCACGCCCGCGTGCCCTGCTGCATCGCTCACTGCCACTGCCTGCTAGACCCCACTTGTTAGCCTTTCTCCTATTCATCTTCTCCATGCCACGCCCCGACCGCTCACACCGATCTCCTTCGCCGACTGAGCCCCGATAGCGGAGGCAGGGGCGGGCCAGGGGGTCACGCCTGGGGCATGGCCTTGTCCCCTTGGCATCGCGCCCACGCAACCATGCACGGCCGTTGGATGAGATGCACATGCCTCTGATCCTCCTTAATCTCCAGCCGCCGAACGCCGAGCTCCGTGGCCGAGCTCGGCTATAAGAGCCCTGGTCTCGGTTGCCCTAGCGCATTCCTGTGCCCGCCGCCACCTTGCGGCCACCCCCTACGCACCCAAGCCAAGAGAGAGAGCCAAGATAGGAAGAAGGAAGGGAGAGGGAGAAAGAAGAAGGAGGCGCCGACGAAGCACCTCCAAAGCCGCCAGAGCAAGGAGCCGATGCCACGACGCTGCACGGCACCGCGCTGCCTCCCGAGCTACACGACCATAACTCGTCATGGCGTCACCATCCTCCCTTCCAAAGCACCTATGGTGAGCCCCCAGTTCTTCCCCTGCTCGCCACCGGACCCTGCTACTCCGGCCATGGCACTCCATACCGTGAGTGTAACACCTCGGGTGTTTAAATACTAAAACAGGACATGTCATCATATGCATTGCAAAGCATTTGGTTATATGGAAAACTTTGATATGCATTCACTAAAACAAGTCTACATTTATGTTATGAGTGTTGCCTTGTATGGTTTGAATTGAGTTAAAAATTTGGTTTGGATTTTGAATTTTCAAGAAAACCTTGATTTTTCAGTATTTAAAGCCTACCCTGAAAAACTCATTTCAAAATCTAAGCATATTTTGGGGTTGGGCCTAAAAGCAAAAGTGTAGAGCTTGTCAAGTTATACAAAGTTTGTTTTTGGAGTTTTCAAAGTTGTTTAGAAAGATTTGAAGTAATTTGAAAAGGCGAGATTCTTTAAATGTTCCCTTTTCGAATTCAAATTTGCATTTCAAAATGTAGACCGAATTTGGGTATGGTTATAAAAGCAAAGTTGTAGAACTTTAAATTTGGAACAACTTTTATTTTTGGAGATTTTTGAGTTGTTACATAAATTTGGGAGTAATTTGGATTTTTAAATCGAATGGCAGTTTGGTAATTCTGATGAAGAACAACTTTTATTTTTGGAGATTTTTGAGTTGTTACATAAATTTGGGAGTAATTTGGATTTTTAAATCGAATGGCAGTTTGGTAATTCTGATGAACAGTAACCGCGGAAGCCAACTCACCGTCTATGATCTTCCTTCTGCTTCCAGACGCGACTGTGGCCGCCCTTGGCTTTGCGCTGGCATGGGAAAGGCCCCTGCGTGGCTTCTCTTTGCTTCCTGGCCGTCCTATAAAGCCTGTGCAGTCGTCATTCTTCGTTTTTCCTTCTCCTCTGTTTTCTCCCGTCGCCATCGCCGCTGCTCTGTCGAGCTTTCACCGTCGATTCAGCGCCGTTGCTGTCCCAGCAAAGCCTGTCCTAGCTTCGCCTGATCCTTGTGCACCCAGCCAGCCAGTTTTGGTTACTTGATTTCGCCGAGAACCTCCGTTCGTTGCTCTTCTTCCTCACGGCCGGCAGCACCGCCGTCGTGAGCGTGTCGTCGTGGCCAGAGCTCTCCGGTGCGTATTTGTCCTTGCTCGGCGTAGCTCCAGCTTTGCCTTGATGCCGTGGTGCTTAATACCTTATTGCTTGATAGTTTTGTCCACCGCAGTCGCCGGAGCACCGCCACCGTCGACGTTTTGCTCCGCCGTGGTTGCTCGGATCGTTGACCTGCTTCACCGTTGCTTCTCCAGCCCTGTTCTTTGCTCCATCGAGTTTAGGGTGAGCTACTGGTGCTTCCTGTGCACGTCGAACCACTCATCCATTGCTCTTTTGATCCAGCTTTATGCTCCAGTGCGTTCGGGGTGAGCTCCAGGTTCTTTTCCGAGTTGTTTGTGTGAGCTCTAGGTTCTTTTTCCGAGTTGTTTTTGTGAGCTCCAGGTTCTTTTCCGAGTTGTTTGTGTGAGCTCTAGGTTCTTTTTCCGAGTTGTTTTTGTGAGCTCCAGGTTCTTTTCTGAGTAGTTTTTGTGAGCTCCAGGTTCTTTTCCGAGTTGTTTTTGTGAGCTCCAGGTTCTTTTCCGAGTTGTTTGTGTGAGCTCTAGGTTCTTTTTCCGAGTTGTTTTTGTGAGCTCCAGGTTCTTTTCCGAGTAGTTTTTGTGAGCTCCAAGTTCTTTTCCGAGTTGTTTTTGTGAGCTCCAGGTTCTTTTCCGAGTTGTTTGTGTGAGCTCTAGGTTCTTTTCCGAGTAGTTTTTGTGAGCTCCAGGTTCTTTTCCGAGTAGTTTTTGTGAGCTCCAGGTTCTTTTCCGAGTTGTTTGTGTGAGCTCTAGGTTCTTTTTCTGAGTTGTTTGTGTGAGCTCTAGGTTCTTTTTCCAAGTTGTTTGTGTGACTCCTGGTTCTTTCCGAGTTGTTTGTGTGAGCGGGTGAGTTCAAAATGGAATTTTTCCTTTTTCAGAAATGATTGAATAGTGCTGTAATTTGTTATTTTTGTGTAGATTTATTTAGAGCTCCAAAAATTATGAAAATTTTTGTGTGACCTCTCTGTGATGTATATTATTTAGGAAAAATATTAAATGTTACTTTTCAGTCATTTTTGAATGTGATAAAAAATTGCTCAATTAATTAATAAATGAGTTTTCATGATTTTTCTAGGCTTAATTAATTATCCAAAAATTATGAAAATTGTTTTGCCACTTAGTTATCATGTGATGAACTTTTACAAAAAAAAAATTGAGTTCAATTGAAATAAGTTTTATGAATATGTTTAATTAGTTGTTAATTGGCATCCATCATCGAGCATCATATTTTGTTTCTCGCATCATGTTAAACATGGCAATGTTACTACGTGTAGTGAACGAAGGTGAGCACGTGGTAGTTAATCAAGTTGTGGAGGAGGTTAATCCATCTGTTGAGGTGGGATCGAATACTTGTGTAACGTCGCAGGAGCCAGACTTTTCCATCAACGAAGGCAAGCCCCGGATGCATACAACCCTACCTTGTGTTTTACAAATTAAATTCGCTTTTGCTTTCCGTTACTGCATTAAGTGATTAGGAGTTAAGTGGAAACCTAATTGGTGCATTACCAACCTTGTTTTTCCATATCTACCTTGTTACCAGTTTTAATTCGAAAATGACTAGATATGCTTAGTCATGCTTAGTCAGGTGATTACCTGTCACCTATAGGTTTTAAATGGATCTTTGGTTACTTATGTTATCATGAAATATGAGCATGTGGAGTAATAAATCTAGACCGGGCGGACTCGGTGTGTGTGAGCCACAAGACATGGAGGTCTTGTGAGCGGGTTCTTTCCGCCTGGGTTGATTAAGGCACGTCCGTTGTTGAACTGTGTGCGGTGAGACTTTGTAGTACTAACCACATACTCTGGTAAGCCTGAACTTGGCGATTCTATTACGAGAATGGCTACTAGCGCACTGGGAGTGGAGAGATGGCGGGAATAGCGTGTACCCACGTGGCAATGGGTTGGATTGGTGGAGTACTGTATTCTCGGGTGGCGCGGACCCATTCTTGTTTAGAGGATCTGAGGGTAGGTTGGTATATGTAGGTCGGGGACCTGCATATGTCATGTGGTCTGGAATTCCCAGCTGGGTTTTAATCGGTTCGAATCGTCATTGCTCCTCGGTTATGGAGACTCACTTCTCTGTTCATCATCGTAGTATTAATAACTGGAACTCGAATAAGGCTTGTGAAGGTGTTGGATATGAAGTTTCATGATCTCAACATGGATCATGTCAGCTTTGTATATGTTTTTATGAAGTTTTCTATATAAAGAATTTTGTTAAAGAGCTTTTACGCATAAGAACTTTGATTATTGTTAAAGCTATACCTTGAATCCCTGAGCCTGCATTCCTGAGTCTTCTCAATTTTGTTTCGGTTAAGTCTTGTTGAGTACTTTTGTACTCAGGGTTCGTTGACCCCTTGTTGCAGGTGAGCCTCATGAGCAAATCTGTTTTGGATCGTGCTGTATGACTATTGTTCGTTCTGACGATGAGGAGTAAAATGTGTGATCCTTGGGCAGGATGTTTATTTTGTGTGTTATGTATATGTTATTTATGCCACTCCACTACTACTAAGGTTTGTAATAATTATCGAACTTAGTTTGTAAGGTTTGAAACAACTGGTTTGTAAACTATGTTATCGTAAGACTTCCGCTATTTTTACTCTAGTATTGATATTTGAATAAATATTATAATACTGCAATGACTCTGTAACGTGATCCTGCTCGGAAATCGTGGATGATTCGGGGTTCCCCGAGGACACCCGATAGTCTTTTTAAGTTAATGGAAACATATGCATAAAATATCAAAGGTCGTCGGACAGTGACAGGTGCATGTGGGCCCTATAACTTAGGAGGTTCTGCCACAGAATGGTATCAGAGCGATCGTTACAAGGTTTTTGTTGTATTGTTTTACAAAAACTTCAAATTGATTTGGGATGACTAAATTTAACTTGATAATTTGGTTCAAATTGCTTCTGACTTATCTTATTTCTTTCTCCCTATTCCGTATTTGATTAAAAAGGTTTTGTGTGGTGGAGCAGTAATATTACTATGCCCTATATAAAAATAAATGTTGTTTATGTGCATTATAAACTTTAATGTTTTTGTTCGTAAGAATGATTCATGCATCATTATTAATTCACTCGTTACTTCCTTCACCTCTGAGTCTAGAGTTGAGTAGTGAGTCTGGTTTGAGTAATGTAATCCATCATAGCTGCTCTTTAGACTTTGATCAAGTGGTCTTACTTGGATTAAATTAGCTTCCTACAGTATGGCTCGTACCAAGATGACGCCCCGTAAGTCCACTGGACCCAAAGGAGTTCCTCGTCACCAACTTGCCCCTAAGAATGACGGTGCTAGTAGTAGCAGCTCTAGGCCTGATCCCCAGGCGGAGATACAGAGAATTTCTGCAGAATTAGCACAAGCTACTAGAGATAGGGCTGTGGATGCTATATAGGTAGGAGAATTACAGGATCAATTGTGGCGTCTCACCACTGCACACAGGAACTATGAAAGCATATTAGTTCGTACGGTGGAGGGACGAAATGAAGCTTGGCAGAGGGAAAATGTAGCTAGAGCTAGAACTCATGAGCTAGAATTCTATGTAGAAGATTTAGAAGAACATAATACCTATCTACATGAGGAAGTTCATAGGCTTAGCAATCTACTAAACCCGAATCATGAGCCTCAAGCTGATGCCATGGATCCTAGTGTCATCCTTGCCGATGATAACGAATCAAAAGAGGAAGAAGAAGAAGATCCTGAAGAATTAGTAATGATCAATGAAAGTGATGATGAAGGCGGTAATAATTCCGGAATGGATACCGAGCCTGAAGTTTGAAGTAATCACGGAAAAGAGTAGAGTTGTATAATAGTTAATTATGGTTAAGCTATGTATCTTGTTTTGGTACTTATAGGGTCTAGTGTTTATAGTAGTAAACCCTATGTAATATGTCTGGAGTAGGCTTTTGTGCAATTCAATAAAGGCTTATGAATAAAGTTTGGTTTGTTATGAGCAGATGCGTCGTACGCGGGGTTCATATGTTCCTGGAACTTCACAAGATGAGGATGGTATTCCAGATCCGCCACCAGTTCCAACAAATCTAGCTGATGCTATAACTGCACTTGTCAATGTGACGGCTGAAAATTCCCGTTTGCTTCATGAGATCACCCTAAGTAATCAGAATCAGATGCAAGGAAACCGTGGTCGTCACCATAACAGACAGGAGGCTACATATGTTGATTTTACAGACACAAGACCACCGGTGTTCACCAAGGCAGATGAACCATTGGAGGCTGATGACTGGCTTCGAACCATGGAGCAGAAATTTGACCTTATTCCATGCACGGAGTATCAGAAACCTACGTTTGCCGCCCAGCAACTTAGAGGAGCAGCAAGTGCTTGGTGGGCAAACTTAGTGGCTATGCAACCAGCTGGCATTCCAATAACTTGGGCTGAGTTCCGTACTACCTTCAGAGCCCATTATATCCCTGAAGGAGTGATGGCAATGAAGCTAGATGAATTCCTTGCTTTGAAACAAGGAGATCAAACAGTGATGCAGTATGTGGGAAGATTCAATCACCTGTCACAATATGCATCCGAACATGTTAATACTGATGCCAAGAAGAAGAGGTGGTTTATGAGAGGTTTAAATACCAAGCTGCAAACAATGATGACAACTTGCACCAATGTCACTTATCATGAGGCAGTAAATATTGCAATTGCTTCAGAGTCAAAGTATCGGCAGCATAAGGAGCTCAAAAAGAAAAAGAGTGTGCCGTCTGGATCTTTTGGGGGAAATCAGAAGAGGCAGAGGGTGATTTATCATCCAGTACATTATAATCGTCCTCCTTATCGACCACCGTAGTTTCAGGCTGGGCAACAGTCAAATGTCCGTCCTGCTATAACCTATCCGAATTCACAGTCAACCAATGCTTCTGGTGGCAATGCTCCAACGTCCCAGGGTCACAACTACCCATGCTACAATTGTGGAAGGACTGGTCATTTCTTCAGGGAATGTCCATATCCTAGGCAGGCTAATCAAAATTATCAGAAGGCCCCTGCCAATCGACAACAGGGTCAGGCACCAAACAAGAACCCCAATCAGAATGCTTAGAAGGGCAAAGATGAGAGGAAGATAGGACGGGTGTTCTATATTCAAGCTGGAGAAATTCCAGAAGGGGAGCCAGTGATGATGGGTATGTTTCCTATTGCCAATCACCCTGCAGTTATACTTTTTGATTCTGGCGCATCGCATTCATTCATCAATAGAACATTTGTCGTGAAGCATGAAATTTCAATTGGGGCAACAAAGGAAAGTTTCTTTATACAGTCGCCCGGGGGACATCTGTGTACTAAGGAAATGGTATACCAGGTACCTGTAAACCTGGGTGGGCATATTTTTCCCACTACCATGATTATCCTTAAGGATCAGGATATAGATGTAATCTTGGGAATGAATTGGATGTATCAGCATAAGGCTGTTATAGATGCTTTGAATAGGACTTTAAGAGTAAGTTTGCCTGATAGTAATTCTCAACTTCTCATCCAACTTCCAACTCTAAGAAGATCAGTGGGCAAGGTTTGTGCAACTGTTGTCAAAGAGATTAGAGATATTCCGGTAGTGTGTGAATTTCCGGATGTGTTTCCAGAAGATCAACCCGGTCTACCACCTGATAGGGATGTCCAGTTTAACATAGAATTGCAACCTGGAACAGCTCCAATTTCTCGGAGGGCTTATAGGATGCCACCTAAGGAATTGGCCGAGTTGAAGACTCAGTTACAAGAATTGATTGAGAAGGGGTTTATCCAACCTAGTTCCTCACCTTGGGGATGTCCGGCAATATTTGTGAAAAAGAAAGATGAGACCCTAAGGTTATGTGTTGACTATCGCCCGTTGAATGAAGTGACTATCAAGAATAAGTATCCCTTACCTCGGATAGATTTGCTTTTTGATCAACTGGCTGGAGCCAAAGTTTTCTCCAAGATAGATTTGAGGTCAGGCTATCACCAAATCAAGATTAAGTCTGAGGATATTCCCAAAATGGCATTTACCACAAGATATGGATTGTATGAATACTTGGTAATGTCTTTTGGTTTGACAAATGCTCCAGCTCATTTCATGTATCTGATGAACTCAGTATTCATGCCTGAGCTAGACAAGTTTGTAGTGGTGTTTATTGATGACATTCTAGTATATTCCAAGAATAAGAAAGAACATGCAGAACATCTTAGGATTGTTCTGACCCGCTTGAGAGAACATCAACTATATGCCAAGTTCAGCAAGTGTGATTTTTGGCTTAAGGAAGTGCAATTTCTTGGACATGTCTTGTCAGCCGAAGGAGTTGCAGTTGATCCTAGCAAAGTGAAGGATGTGCTTGATTGGAAACCGCCAACCACAGTTCATCAAGTTCGGAGTTTTCTTGGATTAGCGGGGTATTACCGTCGGTTTATTCCAGAATTCTCTAAAGTATCAAAGCCCATAACTAAGTTGTTGAAGAATCAAGTCAAGTTTGTCTGGTCATCAGAGTGTGAGGAGGCTTTCTAGACTTTAAAGAGGCTGTTGACTACTGCACCAGTATTAGCCCAACATGATATCGAGAAGCCATTTGATGTTTATTGTGATGCTTCAGGTATTGGTATTGGATGTGTGTTGATGCAAGAAGGCCGAGTCATTGCCTATGCATCTAGGCAACTTAAGCAACATGAAGAACACTATCCGACTCATGATCTAGAGTTAGCCGCAGTTGTCCATGCTCTGAAGATTTGGCGGCATTACCTGCTTGGTAATACGTGCCATATTTATATAGATCACAAGAGTTTAAAGTATATCTTTACTCAATCGGATTTGAACATGTGACAAAGAAGATAGTTAGAACTGATTAAGGATTATGATTTGGAAGTACATTATCACCCGGGTAAAGCAAATGTGGTTGCAGATGCCCTTAGTCGCAAAAGTTATTGCAATTGTCTGACAGTGAGAACAATGGGTTTGACGCTATGTCAAGAAATGGAGAAGTTGAATGTAGAGGTAATTCAACAAGGTAGTTTGACCAACATAATTGTTGAAGCCACTATTCGAGATCAAGTTATTGTTGCTCAGAAGGAAAACAAGGGTATAGCCCATATCAAGGAAAGAGTCAAGAATGGGAAAGCAGAATGCTTCAGCATAGATGATGAAGATGTGTTATGGTTCAAGGATCGCCTGGTGGTACCAAAAGTTCCTGAGTTGCGGCAGTCAATTCTAGAAGAGGCACATGCTACTAGGTTATCTATCCATCCGAGAAGCAACAAGATGTACCATGACTTAAAGCAAAGATTTTGGTGGACTAAAATGAAAATAGAGATTGCTAGATATATAGCGAAGTGTGATACTTGTCAAAAGGTGAAAGCAATACATTTGAGGTCTGCTGGTGAATTACAACCATTACCTATTCCATCTTGGAAATGGGAGGACATAAGTATGGATTTTATTGTTGGTCTACCCAAGACATCAAAGGGATTTGATTCAGTATGGGTTATTGTAGATCGACTAACCAAATCAGCACATTTTCTTCCAGTCCAGAATACATATCCCACTATACGGTATGCCAAGATGTATTTAGAGCGAATTGTGAGTCTCCGTGGAGTACCCAAGACTATTGTGTCAGATAGGGGTACACAGTTTGTCTCCAACTTTTGGAAACAATTGCATTCTTCATTGGGTACCAAACTTCTGTATAGTATAGCTTATCATCCACAGACTGATGGACAGACTGAAAGAGTCAATCAAGTACTTGAAGATATGTTAAGGTGTTGTGTCCTTAACTATTCCAATAAGTGGGATGAGTGCTTACCTTTGGCTGAGTTCTCATACAACAATAGTTATCAGGAAAGCATTAGAATGGCTCCATTTGAAGCACTCTATGGTCGTAGATGCAGAACATCATTGAGTTGGTCTGAGCCGGGAGAGAGAAGATTCTTTGGAGTTGACCTTGTGAAAGAAACAGAAGACAAGGTTAGGCAAATACAGAGTAATCTAAAGATAGCTCAGTCCCGCCAAAAGAGTTATGCGGATAGACGGCGGAGACCATTGGTATTCAACAAAGGAGATTTTGTATATCTGAAAGTATCACCAATGAAGGGAGTTAACCGTTTTGGTGTTAAAGGAAAGTTGGCACCCCCGATACATTGGACCATATCAAATTTTGAAGAGGTATGGAAAAGTGGCATATCGCTTGAAATTACCTGAACATCTCGTAGCTGTGCATGATGTGTTCTATGTTTCTCAATTGAAAAAGTGTCTCCAAGTGCCTGAACAGAATGTTGAAGTTGAAGGAGTGGAACTAGAACCGGATTTAACTTATTCCGAATATCCTATCGGAGTGTTAGATCAGAAAGATCGTGTTACTCGAAGACGGACAATCAAGTTCTACAAAATACAATGGAATCAACATTCAGAAGAAGAAGCTACTTGGGAATCCGAAGATTACTTGTTAGAAAAATTTCCAGAGTTTCTTGCGGCAATATAGAATAATGTTAGTGTACTATGTTGTTACCAATCAAGTTTGTAAAGGAACCTCAGCTGTTTTATGAATAGATTTTGGATATTTTTGGATTGACACATTTCCTTTTCCATTACTTACCCTATGACTTTGAATCTCGGGACGAGATTTCTTTTAGGGGGAAGGATTGTAACACCTCGGGTGTTTAAATACTAAAACAGGACATGTCATCATATGCATTGCAAAGCATTTGGTTATATGGAAAACTTTGATATGCATTCACTAAAACAAGTCTACATTTATGTTATGAGTGTTGCCTTGTATGGTTTGAATTGAGTTAAAAATTTGGTTTGGATTTTGAATTTTCAAGAAAACCTTGATTTTTCAGTATTTAAAGCCTACCCTGAAAAACTCATTTCAAAATCTAAGCATATTTTGGGGTTGGGCCTAAAAGCAAAAGTGTAGAGCTTGTCAAGTTATACAAAGTTTGTTTTTGGAGTTTTCAAAGTTGTTTAGAAAGATTTGAAGTAATTTGAAAAGGCGAGATTCTTTAAATGTTCCCTTTTCGAATTCAAATTTGCATTTCAAAATGTAGACCGAATTTGGGTATGGTTATAAAAGCAAAGTTGTAGAACTTTAAATTTGGAACAACTTTTATTTTTGGAGATTTTTGAGTTGTTACATAAATTTGGGAGTAATTTGGATTTTTAAATCGAATGGCAGTTTGGTAATTCTGATGAAGAACAACTTTTATTTTTGGAGATTTTTGAGTTGTTACATAAATTTGGGAGTAATTTGGATTTTTAAATCGAATGGCAGTTTGGTAATTCTGATGAACAGTAACCGCGGAAGCCAACTCACCGTCTATGATCTTCCTTCTGCTTCCAGACGCGACTGTGGCCACCCTTGGCTTTGCGCTGGCATGGGAAAGGCCCCTGCGTGGCTTCTCTTTGCTTCCTGGCCGTCCTATAAAGCCTGTGCAGTCGTTGTTCTTCGTTTTTCCTTCTCCTCTGTTTTCTCCCGTCGCCATCGCCGCTGCTCTGTCGAGCTTTCACCGTCGATTCAGCGTCGTTGCTGTCCCAGCAAAGCCTGTCCTAGCTTCGCCTGATCCTTGTGCACCCAGCCAGCCAGTTTTGGTTACTTGATTTCGCCGGGAACCTCCGTTCGTTGCTCTTCTTCCTCGCGGCCGGCAGCACCGCCGTCGTGAGCGTGTCGCCGTGGCCAGAGCTCTCCGGTGCATATTTGTCCTTGCTCGGCGTAGCTCCAGCTTTGCCTTGATGCCGTGGTGCTTAATACCTTATTGCTTGATAGTTTTGTCCACCGCAGTCGCCGGAGCACCGCCACCGTCGACGTTTTGCTCCGCCGTGGTTGCTCGGATCGTCGACTTGCTTCACCGTTGCTTCTCCAGCCCTGTTCTTTGCTCCATCGAGTTTAGGGTGAGCTACTGGTGCTTCCTGTGCACGTCGAACCACTCATCCATTGCTCTTTTGATCCAGTTTTATGCTCCAGTGCGTTCGGGGTGAGCTCCAGGTTCTTTTCTGAGTTGTTTGTGTGAGCTCTAGGTTCTTTTTCCGAGTTGTTTTTGTGAGCTCCAGGTTCTTTTCTGAGTTGTTTGTGTGAGCTCTAGGTTCTTTTTCCGAGTTGTTTTTGTGAGCTCCAGGTTCTTTTCTGAGTAGTTTTTGTGAGCTCCAGGTTCTTTTCCGAGTTGTTTTTGTGAGCTCCAGGTTCTTTTCCGAGTTGTTTGTGTGAGCTCTAGGTTCTTTTTTCGAGTTGTTTTTGTGAGCTCCAGGTTCTTTTCTGAGTAGTTTTTGTGAGCTCCAAGTTCTTTTCCGAGTTGTTTTTGTGAGCTCCAGGTTCTTTTTCGAGTTGTTTGTGTGAGCTCTAGGTTCTTTTCCGAGTAGTTTTTGTGAGCTCCAGGTTCTTTTCCGAGTAGTTTTTGTGAGCTCCAGGTTCTTTTCCGAGTTGTTTGTGTGAGCTCCAGGTTCTTTTTCCGAGTTGTTTGTGTGAGCTCTAGGTTCTTTTTCTGAGTTGTTTGTGTGACTCCTGGTTCTTTCCGAGTTGTTTGTGTGAGCGGGTGAGTTCAAAATGGAATTTTTCCTTTTTCAGAAATGATTGAATAGTGCTGTAATTTGTTATTTTTGTGTAGATTTATTTAGAGCTCCAAAAATTATGAAAATTTTTGTGTGACCTCTCTGTGATGTATATTATTTAGGAAAAATATTAAATGTTAGTTTTCAGTCATTTTTGAATGTGATAAAAATTGCTCAATTAATTAATAAATGAGTTTTCATGATTTTTCTAGGCTTAATTAATTATCCAAAAATTATGAAAATTGTTTTGCCACTTAGTTATCATGTGATGAACTTTTACAAAAAAAATTTTGAGTTCAATTGAAATAAGTTTTATGAATATGTTTAATTAGTTGTTAATTGGCATCCATCATCGAGCATCATATTTTGTATCTCGCATCATGTTAAACATGGCAATGTTACTACGTGTAGTGAACGAAGGTGAGCACGTGGTAGTTAATCAAGTTGTGGAGGAGGTTAATCTGTCTGTTGAGGTGGGATCGAATACTTGTGTAATGTCGCAGGAGCCGGACTTTTCCATCAACGAAGGCAAGCCCCGGATGCATACAACCCTACCTTGTGTTTTACAAATTAAATTCGCTTTTGCTTTCCATTACTGCATTAAGTGATTAGGAGTTAAGTGGAAACCTAATTGGTGCATTACCAACCTTGTTTTTCCATATCTACCTTGTTACCAGTTTTAATTCGAAAATGACTAGATATGCTTAGTCATGCTTAGCCAGGTGATTACCTGTCACCTGCAGATTTTAAATGGATCTTTGGTTACTTATGTTATCATGAAATATGAGCATGTGGAGTAATAAATCTAGATCGGGCGGACTCGGTGTGTGTGAGCCACAAGACATGGAGGTCTTGTGAGCGGGTTCTTTCCGCCTGGGTTGATTAAGGCACGTCCGTTATTGAACTGTGTGCGGTGAGACTTTGTAGTACTAACCACATACTCTGGTAAGCCTGAACTTGGCGATTCTATTACGAGAATGGCTACTCGCGCACTGGGAGTGGAGAGATGGCGGGAATAGCGTGTACCCACGTGGCAATGGGCTGGATTGGTGGAGTACTGTATTCTCGGGTGGCGCGGACCCGTTCTTGTTTAGAGGATCCGAGGGTAGGTTGGTATATGTAGGTCGGGGACCTGCATATGTCGTGTGGTCTGGAATTCCCAGCTGGGTTTTAATCGGTTCGAATCGTCGTTGCTCCTCGGTTATGGAGACTCACTTCTCTGTTCATCATCGTAGTATTAATAACTGGAACTCGAATAAGGCTTGTGAAGGTGTTGGATATGAAGTTTCATGATCTCAACATGGATCATGTCAGCTTTGTATATGTTTTTATGAAGTTTTCTATATAAAGAATTTTGTTAAAGAGCTTTTACGCATAAGAACTTTGATTATTGTTAAAGCTATACCTTGAATCCCTGAGCCTGCATTCCTGAGTCTTCTCAATTTTGTTTCGGTTAAGTCTTGTTGAGTACTTTTGTACTCAGGGTTCATTGACCCCTTGTTGCAGGTGAGCCTCATGAGCAAATCTGTTTTGGATCATGCTGCATGACTATCGTTCGTTCTGACGATGAGGAGTAAAATGTGTGATCCTTGGGCAGGATGTTTATTTTGTGTGTTATGTATATGTTATTTATGCCACTCCACTACTACTAAGGTTTGTAATAATTATCGAACTTAGTTTGTAAGGTTTGAAACAACTGGTTTGTAAACTATGTTATCGTAAGACTTCCGCTGTTTTTACTCTAGTATTGATATTTGAATAAATATTATAATACTGCAATGACTCTGTAACGTGATCCTGCTCGGAAATCGTGGATGATTCGGGGTTCCCCGAGGACACCCGACAGTCTTTTTAAGTTAATGGAAACATATGCATAAAATGTCAAAGGTCATCGGACAGTGACAGGTGCATGTGGGCCCTATAACTTAGGAGGTTCTGCCACAGTGAGCGCGTAGGCCAAGGCCATCTCCGGTCTCTAGGCACACAAGCACAGCACACTCACGCGCACACTACGACCACCTCTGAGCCCTTGGACATTGTAGACCCCCAAGCCCCACGGATGCCAGAGCAAAGCACTCGCTCACCACGCTTGCAACGCCGCCGCCATGGCATGGCCACCACTGACGCACCTGGCCACCACGCTGGACTAAGATGCAGCTGTAGAGGATCACCGTGACACCCAGAGGTTAGCCACGTGGACCGAGTCATCGATAGCCGGCCATAGCACCCTAGCCACAAGCACCGGACCTCAGCCGGAGCTCTGCCGTGCACCGCCACTGCGGCCAGCCAATAGGAACCAACCAGCCACCTCGCTAGCGTCACCAGGGCACCTGCCATGGTAAGGCCGAGCCATTGCCCACTTTAGTTGAACGCCGCACCACTAGAAGGGGCTCGCCGATGGGCACCGCCACGCTGAGCCACCGTTCACCATGGCTAGCGCCTTGGGAAGCCCCGGCTGCCACCTAGACCCCACCATCGCAGTCGCTGAGACTTGGTAGTGTTTTTCCCCATGTCAATTAGGCGCTAGCGCCGCTACGGAAGCTTGCCAGTGAGCACGTCGCCGGCGGGAACACGCCGGTAAGGAAGCAGGGGAAATTTCCCCTCGCCGACCACACATGCATGAACCCGGTGCACGTGGACCACAGAGAGAAGAAAGGAAGGGTGGACGTGGTTCACCGGAAGAAGACGCGGTCCATGGACTAGCGCGTCTTGGTCTACCGTGAGCCACGCTCACGCCCACAGCCTAAAAGCGAAGCCCAGTAGGAGCCCATGGCAGTGACGTGGCAGCACCACAGCATGCCACGTGGTGGGCCAAGCCTGGCCTAGATCTAGCCCTGTCTAGGCCCAGTTTAAACCCGGCCTGTATTGACCGTTGACTGGTTAATGTTGACTATTGACCTGGCCCCACATGTCAGTGGCACGGACACTCTAGACCCACATGTCAGATGCTGACATCATGCTGACATCACGCGGGACCCACATGTTAGTAGCAACTCAGCCGAGGTGACGTCATGCTAACATCACGGTGATGTCAGCTGCTGATGTCAGCAGCCCTGGCCCCACACATCAGTGACCTGACCCGTTGGCTGTTGACTCATTGTTGACTTGATGTTGACTTTGGCTAGACCCACCTGTTAGTGACCCAAAAGCCCTAGTCCCACCTACCGGACTAATGACGCTGATGACGTCATGCTGATGGCATGATGATGTCAGCTGGACCCCACCTGTCAGCTCAGAACCGACATGCTGATGTCATGCTGACATCATGCTAATGCCAGCATGCTACGTGGACCAGTCACTGCGTGACACGTGTCAGCCCAGAATTAATTCAGCCTTTCCCATTTTTAGAAATGAATTAAACTTCAGAAATTCATAACTAATTCATACGACATCAGAAAAATATGAAACTAGGACCAAAATTCATCTAAAATCGAGCTCTATGCAATGAACTCATGTTTGAGTGCATTTGGCTCTTTTGAATTTTCATTACTTCTTTGTGCTACTCTATAGACGTCGCTAACGTGACTATAATGCAATCATTTGTAGACTCGGAGGAGAACTAGATAAACGAGGATCATGAGTACCGTGAGGAGTACGGAGACGACTACACTAAAGGTGCCACATCCCACCCAATCTCGTAGCACCTATTACGCATGGCTAATATAGAACTGCTATTGCTTTACTTTATAGTTGTAATCACACTGTGATAGGATCTGCATGGTAGTATGCTTTCTTGATGGCCTTTACCTTGACGCAACCTTACCCCTGCTCACCCTACTATTAGGCTAGACACATGCTTGCTGCTATATTACTTATTACTTCTACTACGCTTGTACTATGTTGATGCATGGTGGAATCTGGTGTTAATTGGACTATGGGGAGAGTGTTGCGTGTGTGACTTGGGTGCGTGGAGGGTGAGGATTGAGTCAACCAAGTTGGAGTATACGACGAGCTTGGGGCAAGTCTTGCCATGGGGTGCTACCTGGGCACCCCTAGAAATGGATACCTATGGTGGGTAAATGGTATACGAGATGGTCCTGGGTGTGAACCTATGATGGGAGGAGCCTGGGATGGAGGTGCTGTGGTGGCACAATAAATGGAAACCCTAATGAAGACATTCTGGCTTGGTCATCCCTAAGGACTTACTAGTACTCAGATTCACCAGGAAGCCTTATGTACCACTCGTCCTATATGTGCGGGACGGCCGGACTACTTGGTAGGATATTGCCACTACTGCTAGGTTGATAGCGGATAGTGTAAGGAGGTATGGGGCATGGAGGATTTCCCCCACACCCTTCCGAGACTTCATGGAGACCTTGTGGACCCAGCTCATAACTCATAGTTTCAGCCACCCCTGACTAGACTTGGGGTGTACCAGGGCTAAATGGTAGAGTGGCATTATCCTAGGCTAGCAAGCGGCCGGAATCAGCCCAGTTGACGATGGTCAGCGAGGAAGGTGGATCTTGTGGTTATGTAAAACCTCTGCAGAGTGTTTGGTTGATCAATCGATACATGTGCTGACTTGTCAGCTATGGACCTTTCCTGGGTTTCACTTAAACTAGATAGAGAGATGAGTCCTTCTCTTCTTCCCCTGTGAGAGAGTGTCGGTCATAGCCAGGGGCTACGGGCTTTGAGATAGTGCCAAGAGGGAGTTGGCCTATCGGCTGAGCGATGGTTTGGTTATGGTATGATGATGTTGATGGAGATGATGGTATATCGATCCTAGGATCGAAACCTGGCTCTAGAATGGGAATAGGGTGGAGTGTGTGTGGGAATGGTGTTAAAACTTGACTATACTTATATATTTACTTGATATGCTACTGCATAGGAAACCCCAGCCTTATAGGTTCCTTTGATTATATCCAACTTGCATCCAATTTCCACAAAGCAATGCTCATAGGGTTGGGAGTGGCTAGTACAAATCATACTGATAAATTTTGGCACACAGGTTCTGCTGAGGAGTATAGCTCTGAGGAGTTTGACGGTTGAGGGGTTCATTCCTACGCTTGAGTTTGGTGATCTTATCTTCAAGCTGTTCTGAGTGAATGCTACTTTTGATTCCGCCAATGCGGTAATGTAATAACTTATGTAATTCCACACTATTTGTACTCTGATATTATCGTTGTATGGATGTGATATTCGACTAGAATTTGGGTAATATGATCTACAACGGTCTTATTACACTTCGACGCTATGGATTTCCCTTCACGGAAATCGGGGTCGTTTCAGTTGGTATCAGAGCCATACTTGACCATAGGACAAAATTCTCAGAAATGAACGATAGAATAGGACGTGAACAACCCTTCTTTTGGTTATATACCGACCCTGCATTTACTTTTATGCAAGGCTTATCTATTATTGACCTGCTAACACCTATTCCTTAAAAACATGCAGATGGCAACGAACGTCGACTGGCCGCCTCTAGGACTGCTACCTCTGGACCACGCCAAGCTTACCTTCGACCTACATGAGCTTAGGGGTTTTGCACAGACCCTCTGCTGAGTTCTCATCTTGTTAGGAGTCCCCGACGAGCTTGTCAAGGTCACCTGCACCGGGAAGCCAGCTTAGGAAGGAGGAATCAAAGGACCAGTTGTCACCTCAGTCGAGTTTCCAGCTAGCACTACCTTACCTTCTGTCCCAACTTTCACCGAGTTGACTATAGAGGACACAGTCGAGGAGGGACTGTAGGCTATCTCACACAAGGCACTTCGTAGAGTGATGAGGGACCACTATGAGCACCTAAAGACGATAGAGTTTCTCCTACTTCCCTAGGCCCTTGACCTCAACCTTACCCCCAGTGAGTAGAGTTTTGCAGCTGGTAGAGTCATCCTTGCCGAGGAGGACAGATGCCTTCGTGTCTCAGCTATCCACCTACTAGAGTAGGACAGGTATGTGACCCAGCTGGAGTAGAGGAGACATCAGGACCAGGCCCTTCAGTGGGAGCACCAGGAGCGAGACTCGCAGGGAGCACAGGAGCAGGCTAGTCTACTAGAGACAGATGCCAAGCTATAGGACGAGCTCAACCATCGTGAAGAAGCCCATAGAGCCGAGGTCACTGACTTATAGGACAAAGCAGCCAACCTAGGCAACAGGAACTGCTACCTCGATAGCAAGGTATTGGAGTTGTAGAGAGAGTTGGACGACAAGAAGGCTGAGTTCAATCGCAGAGGGGACACAGAGAGATCCAAGGGGATTGATATGCTAAAAATCCAATCTCAGAACAAGACCATGACTCAAGAGCTAGAGGAGTTTAGGAAGAAGGCTGTTCGCAACCAGGGTCACCTGATCGAGGCACTTAGGTAGACCGAGTACCTACAGGACAAGTGTGAGAGGACATGGTAGGCTTGGCAGAAAGTCTGACAGGAAGCGCCTCAGGGAGATGAAGCATATGTGGGGTCAGCTACCTAAGGAGATTCGCAGCAAGACGAAGCCTAGGATAGAGGAGTTCGAGTTAGCCCCAACTCGCCTTAACCTAGACGCCTACCCTACCCTACCTAGAGCCAAGCCTACTAAGGAGCTCGCCAAGGCCTTGAAGTACGTATCCTGACTTCACAAGTCTAACAAGGAGATTGAGATTGAGAACAGTCGTATCCCAGCTGCGGTGTACGAGTTAGAGTAGGATGACCCTACGTGGTCATGAGTCATGTTAGTAGCTTCTGTAAGTTGTACCCCATGATGTACCCCTTATGAGATGTATTATACATTATGCGTAGTACGATTCTCGCACGTCTTCAAGTGTAGCTACTGGAGATGATGCTATGTAATAAAACCCATGTAATGAATGTTTTGGATCTTATTGCATCTTATGGATCTTATTGCTTCTTTGTAATGAGTGTTGGATAGTATAAATGTTTTTCTTTAAATCGTCAAAATCATGTAATCATATTGAATTATAAGCACTTATGGCACAAGCACTAAATTCTCTATGATCCGTGTTGCAGATGCCGAACCGCCGATCTAATCGCTTAATGAATCGAAGACGTGCGCCCACCCCTGAACCAGTTGAACCAAATGGGGGACGTGGTGGCAACAACCGTGGCCATGGCCGTGGCCGTAGACATGGAGGGATACCCTTCCACCTAGAGAATACTCTGCCACCTGAGGAGAACATTCCACCACCACCACCACCGAACCTGGCAGAAGTGATGGCACAACAGACCTAGCTTCTTGCATCTCTTGTTGAAGGAGCAAACCGTCGCTAGGAGGTCAACAGAATGACTTCCAAAGGAAGCTAGAGGGATTCCTGAAGCTAAGGCCACCTACCTATGATGGCACCGACCCTAACCCGCTTGTAGCTGATGACTAGCTCAAGGAGATGGAGAAGAAGCTTGACCTCACTACTTTCACCGACGATGAGTGTGTTGGAGCAGCTGCACACCAGCTCATAGGTGTAGCACGCGCTTGGTGGGATAGTTTCAGTGATTCCCATGAGGATCCTGCTAACATCTCATGGGATGAGTTTGCTGAAGCATTCACTGAGTATCACATTCCCAAGGGTGTCATGGAGGCTAAAGCTGAGGAGTTCCGCAACATCAAGATGGGAAAGGACAGGGTGACTGAGTACACTACTCGTTTCACCAACCTTCTTTGCTATGCACCTCCCTATGTTGTGAACTCTGAGAAGGAGAAGCTGTACTATTACCACAAGGGACTTAACCCGCACATCAAGCTAAAGTTTGGCGGTATTGAGAGTAACACGTTGCGTGCTCTGGTGGATCGCTGCATCTAGATTGAGAAGGACCGTGCTGAAGCTGGAGAAGAGTATAGGGAAAGGAAGCGTAAGCCTGAGGAGTCTCTCCATGGTCATGATCGCAAGAGGTTCCACAGAGATGCACCATCCAAGGAACACTCTCACCACAATAGGGACGACAACTCTGGATCGAGTAGGGGTAGTGGAGGCTACACCACCAAATACTCCTGCCCTGCTCAGGATTGTTACACCCAGAACTGTTATACTCAAGACCATAACACTCAGGACCGTTTCAATCGTTCCCACTCTGTGAATGAATGCCCAGCACAGAACCGCTCCGCACCAAGCACTGGAAATTGGAAGGCACCCATGCCACCCCTACAGGCGGTATGCCTTTCACCTGCTTTGCTTGTGGCCAACCAGGTCACAAAGCCACTGAATGCCCTCAGAACTCAGCTGCTCAGAAGTCTCAGTTCAAGAGATCTGCTACTCGTTGATGTCTCAACCATCTGGACGCCGAGGAAGCACAAGCTACCCCTGATGTTGTGTACGGTATGTTTTTAGTTAATGGCAATACTGCATCAGTTCTATTTGACTCTGGAGCAACTTGTTCTTACATATCATCCAAGTTTGCACGAGAACATGACCTACCTATAACCCCATGTGAAAAGCCTATCATCACCAGCTCACCTTTAGGAGACCTAAAGTGCACCCACATCTATAAGGGAGTGAGTCTTACCATTGAGGGTCTTATCTTTAAAGCTAACCTAACCCTATTACCTTCCACAAACCTAGATGTCATCTTAGGTATGGATTGGTTAACCATTCACCGAGGTATCATATCATGCTCACCTAGATATGTCCAAGTGACCCACCCATCAGGCCAAGTCATTGGATGTGAACCCCAGTCCGGAAAGTCCACCTCTATCTTGTGTGCCCTTAAAGCCAGTTCAGAATCACAGATAGAGGAGAAGACAGTTCATGATGTGCCTGTGGTCAGAGACTATCCTGATGTATTACCTGAAGAATTACCGGGTATGCCACCAGACCGTGATGTAGAGTTCATCATTGATCTTTTGCTAGGAATAGGACCCATTGCCAAGAGACCCTATCGCATGTCAGTTGATGAACTGGCCGAGCTCAAGAAACATCTTAATGAGCTCATCTCAAAGGGATATATCAGACCTAGTGCTTCACCTTGGGGATCCCCTATTCTGTTTGTTAAGAAGAAGGATGGCTCAATGAGAATGTGCATTGATTACCATAACTTGAACGCAGTCACCATCAAGAACAAGTACCCTCTGCTGAGAATTGATGATCTGCTTGATTAACTTCAAGGTGCCAAGTATTTCTCCAAGATTGATCTTAGATCCAGCTATCATCAGATGAAGATTTGAGAGAGTGACATCCCGAAGACAGCTTTTGTGACTAGGTATGGGCAGTTTGAGTTCACCGTGGTGTCCTTTGGACTCACGAATGCTCCTGCATACTTCATGAACATGATGAATAAGGTTTTCATGGATGAACTGGATAAGTTCATGGTAGTATTCATTGATGACATCCTTGTCTATTCATCCACCACTGATGAACATGAACATCATTTGAGGATGGTGCTTGAGAAATTAGCCCAACATCAGCTCTACACAAAGTTCAGCAAATGCGAGTTTTGGCTATAGGAAGTTGCCTTCTTAGGCCATGTACTATCAGCTGAAGGTGTCGTAGTTGATCCAGCCAAGATTGAAGCTATGAAAGAGTGGGATCAACCCTGCAATGTGACAGAAGTTAGAAGTTTCTTGGGATTGGCTGGATATTATCGCCGATTCATCGAGAACTTCTTCAAGATAGCCCGTCCAATGACCAACCTTCTGAAGAAGACTAAGGTGTTTGAATGGACGCCCAAGTGTGAGCAAAGCTTATAGGAATTGAAATAGAAGCTTACCACAACTCCTGTGCTAGCATTGCCTGATATCAGCAAAGATTTCGTGGTCTATTGTGATGCATCCCATCAAGGACTTGGTTGTGTACTGATGTAAGAGGGAAGAGTGATAGCATATGCATCTCAACAGTTGAAAGAACATGAGAACCGTTACCCAACCCATGATCTTGAATTAGCAGTAGTTGTGCATGCCTTGAAGATCTGGAGGCACTACTTGATAGGCAACAAGTGTGATATCTATACGGATCACAAGAGCTTGAAGTACTTTTTCACTCAGGAAGATCTAAATATGAGGCAACACCGATGGCTAGAGTTGATCAAGGATTATGACCTAGAAATTCACTATCATCCGGGAAAAGCTAATATAGTCGTAGATGCTCTTAGTCACAAGAATTACTGTCACACCTTGATCACTAAATCCATACCACCTAAGCTCAAGGAAGAGATTGATGATTTCCAACTAGAGATACTACCGCATGGCTTGTTGAATGAGCTCTGCATACAGTATGATCTCACAGATCGCATCCGTTAGGCTCAGAAAAGTTGCGAAGAGATGGAATATCTTCGTGGTCTGATGAAACTAGGCTACAAGACCAACCACCAAGAGGATGAACTAGGAACCATCTGGTTCAAGAACAGAATCTGTGTTCCATCTAACCCAGTACTATGAGAGGAAATTCTGTCAGAAGCTCACGATTCCAAGTACTGTATTCACCCTGGAGGTTCGAAGATGTATCAAGACTTGAAGAAACACTTCTGGTGGAAAGGCATGAAGACAGACATTGCAGGACATGTGGCACATTATGACACCTGCAACAGAGTCAAAGCTAAACATCAAAGGCCTGTAGGATTGCTAAAACCTCTTAACGTTCCCGAGTGGAAATGGGAGAGTATATCCATGGATTTCATAGTTGGATTGCCCTGTTCACATAAAGGCAATGATTCCATCTGGGTGATTGTTGATCGTTTGACCAAGATTGCTCACTTTGTACCAGTTAAGACCAAGACCAATGCCGAAAAACTAGCAGATCTATATGTTGAGCATATTCTCAGACTACATGGAGCTCCTTCTAGTATTGTATCTGACCGTGGTCCTCAGTTTGTGTCCTGATTCTAGGAAGCTCTGCACCAGTCCATTAGAACCAAACTTGATTTTAGTACTGCTTATCACCCACAGACAGATGGACAGACTGAATGAGTAAATCAGATCTTAGAAGACATGCTTCGTGCTAGTGTACTAAATTATGGCTCTGACTGGGAGAAGTGCCTACCCTATGTAGAGTTCTCTTACAACAACAGCTACTAAGCTAGTATCAAGATGTCGCCATTTGAAGCTCTGTATGGCAGACCTTATAAGACACCTTTGATGTGGTCTCAACCGGGAGAAAGATCATTCTTTGACTCCACAAAAATTCAAGATGTCGAAGAAGGAGTTGCTCAAGTGAAGGAGAATTTGAGGATTGCTCAAAGTCGATACAAGAGCTATGCTGACAAAAGAAGAAGAGAACTGGAGTTCAATGTGGGAGAATTTGTCTATCTCAAGGTATCCCCGCTATGTGGAACCATCAGATTCCATGTGAAAGGAAAGCTTGCCCCTAGATTTGTTGTCCCATACAAGATTTGCAAGAGGATTGGAAAGCTCGCCTACAAACTTGAGCTACCCGAGGAATTGATGGGTGTACACCCCGTATTCCATGTCTCACAGCTACGCAAGTGCTTGAGAATGCCCGATGAAGTGGTTCCAACTGATACACTTGACATTCAAGATACACTTGAGTATAAAGAATATCCTATCAGAATTCTGGGCAGAGATACTAAACAGACCTGAAGTAAGACTATTCCTATGTGTAAGATCCAATGGAGCAATCACACAGAGAAAGAGGCAACATGGGAGAAAGAGTCTGACCTCTGGCTACGATATCCTTACCTCTTTGAAGAGTACGTTATGCTTTAATCTCGAGGACGAGATTCTGTTAAGGGGGTAGGACTATAACAACCCAAAAATCCATACACCAAAAATACCAACTACAAAAAAAATTTCTCAAAACTCCCATGTTATGATGAGTGTCATGTATAGTAACCCAACCTAAGAGATGCATTAGGTCTAACCCCAACCCAAGTTAACACATAAGCATGGCATGTCATTAGTTAATTCTAACAAATAAAGTATTGCATACATTGTTAATTCAAAATGTGATTTGGATTTCCATTTGAGTTATGATATGCCTAACAACTCCAATAAAATAATAAACCATAAAATAATTAAAACTCAAACCAAGGAATAAAGGTTTGAAGAGAAAAACTAATTCTATTTTTGTATAACAAAAACCACACCTATTTTTGTTATACAAAATAGCTAAATAAATTACTAATATTTATATAAGTATGTTGTGGGCCTCATACCAAAACTCCAATGAATATGGTGCACCAATTTGGAATCCAATTTAAAAATCAAAATTGAATTCAAATAAAGAGGAAGGAAAGAAAAATAGAAAAGAAAAGAAAAGAAGAGAAGGCCTCGCAGCCCATGTCTGCTCGGCTTCGCGGCCCAACCAGCCTAGACAACCGACTGGCCCAGCCCTTCACCTCTCCCCTCTACTAGCCCACGCGCACGAAGTAGCAGGACGGCCCTAACTTGCGCGGCCAGCCCAGCTTGCGGCCCAGCGCGTCGCCCACATGCACACGCCCTGCTGCATCGCTCACTGCCACTGCCCGCTGGACCCCACCCGTCAGCCTTTCTCCTGTTCATCTTCTCCATGCCACGCCTCGATCGCTCAAGCTAATCTCCTTTGCCAACCAAGCCCCGACAGCAGAGGCAGGGGTGGGCCAGGGGGTCACGCCCAGGGTATGGCCTTGTCCCCTTGGCGCTGCGCCCACGCAACCACGCACGGCCGTTGGATGAGATGTACACACCTCCAATCCTCCTCAATCTCTAGCCACCGAACGCCGAGCTCCGTGGCCGAGCTCGGCTATAAGAGCCCCGGTCCTGGTTGCCCAAGCGCATTCCTGTGCCCGCTGCCACCTTGCGGCCACCCCCCTGCGCACCCAAGCCAAGAGAGAGAGCCAAGAGAGGAAGAAGGAAGGGAGAGGGAGAAAGAAGAAGGAGGCGCCGACAAAGCACCTCCGAAGCCGCTAGAGCAAGGAGCCGACGCCACGACGCTGCATGGCACCACGCTACCTCTGGAGCTACATGGCCGCAACTCATCATAGCGTCACCATCCTCCCTTCCACAGCACCTACGGTGAGCCCCCGGTTCTTCCCCTGCTCACCACCGGACCCTGCTACTCCGGCCATGGCGCTCCATACCATGAGCGCATAGGCCAAGGCCATCTCCGGTCTCTAGGCACACAAGCATAGCACACTCACATGCACACCGTGACCACCTCTAAGCCCTTGGACGCTGTAGACCCCCCAAGCCCCACGGACGCCAGAGCATAGCACTCGCTCGCCGCGCTTGTAATGCCGTTGCCATGGCATGGCCACCACTAACGCACTCGGCCGCCGCACTAGACTAAGACGCAGCTGTAGAGGATCACCATGACGCCCGAAGGTTAGCCGTGTGGATCGAGTCATCGATAGCCGGCCATAGCACCCTGGCCACGAGCACCAGACCTCGGCCGGAGCTTCGTCGTGCACCGCCACCATGGCTAGCCAACAAGAACCATCCAGGCACCTCGCTAGCGTCACCAGGGCACCCGCCATGGTAAGGCCGAGCCGTTGCCCACTTTAGTTGAACGCCACGCCACTGGAAGGGGCTCGCCGATGGGCACCGCCACGCCGAGCCACCGTTCGCCGTGGCCAGTGCCTTGGGAAGCCCCGGTCGCCACCTAGACCCCACCATCGTAGTTGTCAAGACCTGGCAGTGTTTTTCCCCATGTCAATTGGGCACTAGCGCCACTGCAGAAGCTTGCCGGTGAGCACATCGCCGGTGGGAACATGTCAGTAAGGAAGCAGGGGAAATTTCCCCTCGCCGGCCACACACGCATGAACCTGGTGCACGTGGACTATAGAGAGAAGAAAGGAAGGGTGGATGCGGTTCACCAGAAGAAGACGCGGTCCATGGACCAGCGCGTCTTGGTCCACCGTGAGCCATGCTCACGCCCACAGCCTGAAAGCGAAGCCCAGTAGGAGCCCATGGTAGTGACGTGGCGACGCCACAGCATGCCATGTGGCGGGCCAAGCCCAGCCCAGATCCAGCCCTGTCCAGGCCTAGTTTGAACCCGACCCGTATTGACCGTTGACTGGTCAACGTTGACCATTGACCTAGCCCCACATGTCAGTGGCACGGACACTCTGGACCCACATGTCAGATGCTGACGTCATGCTAACGTCACGCGGGACCCACATGTCAGTAGCAACTCAGCCGAGGTGATGTCATGCTGACTTCACAGTGATGTCAGCTGCTAATGTCAGCAGCCCTGGCCCCACATGTTAGTGACCTGACCCATTGGCTGTTGACTCACCGTTGACTCATTGTTGACTTGACATTGACTTTGGCCGAACCCACCTATCAGTGACCCGAAAGCCCTGGTCCCACCTGCCGGACTGATGACGCTGATGACGTCATGATGATGTCAGCTAGACCCCACCCGTCAGCTCGGAACCAAGATGCTGACGTCATGCTGACGTCAGCATGCTATGTGGACCAGTCACTGCGTGACACGTGTCAGCCCAGAATTAGTTTAACCTTTTCCATTTTTAGAAATGAATTAAACTTTGGAAATTCATAACTAATTCATACGACCTTAGAAAAATACGAAACTAGGACCAAAATTCATCTAAAATCGAGCTCTACGCAATGAACTCATGTTTGAGTGCATTTGGCTCTTTTGAATTTTCATTACTTCTTTGTGCTACTCTATAGACATCGCTAATGCGACTACAATGCAATCGTTTGCAGACTTGGAGGAGAACCAGACAGACGAGGATCATGAGTACCATGAGGAGTACGAAGATGACTACACTGAAGGTGCCACATCATGCCCAATCTCATAGCACCTATTATGCATGGCTAATATAGAACTACTATTGCTTTACTTTATAGTTGTAATCACACTATGATAGGATCTGCATGGTAGTATGCTTTCTGGATGGCCTTTACCTTGATGCAACCTTACCCCTGCTCACCCTACTATTAGGCTAGACACACGCTTGCTGCTATATTACTTATTACTTCTACTATGCTTGTACTACGTTGATGTGTGGTGGAATCTAGTGTTAACTGGACTATGGGGAGAGTGCTGCATGTGTGACTTGGGTGCATGGAGGGTGAGGATTGAGTCAACCAAGTTGGAGTATATGACAAGCCTAGGGCAAGTCTTGCCATGGGGTGCTACCTGGGCACCCCTGGAAATGGATACATGTGGTGGGTAAATGGTATACGAGGTGGTCCTGTGTGTGAACCTATGATGGGAGGAGCCTAGGATGGAGGTGCTGTGGTGGCACGATAAATGGAAACCCTGATGAAGACATTCTGGCTTGGTCATCCCTAAGGACTTACTAGTACTCAGATTCACCAGGAAGCCTTACGTACCACTCGTCCTATATGGTGTGGGATGGCCGGACTACTTGGTAGGATATTGCCACTACTCCTAGGTTGATAGCGGACAGTGTAAGGAGGTACGGGGCGTGGAGGATTTCCCCCACACCCTTCCGAGACTTCATGGAGACCTTGTGGACCTAGCTCATGACTCACAGTTTCAGCCACCCCTGACTAGACTTGGGGTGCATCAGGGCTGAATGGTAGAGTGGCATTATCCTAGGCTAGCAAGCGGCCGAAATCAGCCCAGTTGATGACGGTCAATGAGGAAGGCAGATCTTGTGGTTATGTAAAACCTCTACAGAGTGTTTGGTTGATTGATCGATACATGTGCTGACTTGTCGGCTATGGACCTTTCCTAGGTTTCGCTTAAACTAGATAGAGAGATGAGTCCTTCTCTTCTTCCCCTGTGAGAGAGTGTCGGTCGTAGCCAGGGGCTACGGGCCTTGAGATAGTGTCGAGAGGGAGTTGGCCTATCGACTAAGCGATGGTATGGTTATGGTATGATGATGTTGATGGAGATGGTGGTATATCGATCCTAGGATCGAAACCTGGCTCTAGAATGGGAATAGGGTGGAGTGTGTGTGGGAATGGTGTTAAAACTTGACTATACTTATATATTTACTTGATATGCTACTGCATAGGAAACCCCAGCCTTATAGGTTCCTTTGATTATATCCAACTTACATCCAATTTCCACAAAGCAATGCTCATAGGGTTGGGAGTGGCCAGTACAAATCGTACTGATAAATTTTGGCACACAGGTTCTGCTAAGGAGTATAACTCCGAGGAGTTTGACGGTTGAGGGGTTCGTTCCTATGCTCGAGTTTGGTGATCTTATCTTCAAGCTGTTCTGAGTGAATGCTACTTTTGATTCTACCAATGCAGCGATGTAATAACTTATGTAATTCCGCACTATTTGTACTCTGATATTATCATTGTATGGATGTGATATTCGACTGGAATTTGGGTAATATGATCTACAACGGTCTTATTACACTTCGATGCTGTGGATTTCCCTTTGCGGAAATTGGGGTCATTTCAATGGCTACAGCTCAAGCTAGGTAGAAAAGTTATGCTGATCGCCGTAGAAAACCTATCGAGTTCAAAGTTGGAGACTTCATTTATCTGAAAGTCTCACCCATGAAGAGTGTCCAACGCTTTGGTGTGAAGCGAAAGCTTGCGTTGAGATATGTCGGTCCGTTTAAAATCATAGGACAGAGTGGTAAGGTAGCATACAAGATCCAATTACCTCCTGAGATGAGTGCTATCTTCAATGTCTTTCACGTATCTCAGTTGAAGAAATGTCTTCGCGTCCCTAAAGAGAGAGTTCCACTAGGGGATATCAAGTTAGAATCTGATTTGACTTTTGAAGAAAACCAATCCGAGTAATTGACACTCGTGAGTGAGTGACTCAAAGTCAGGTGGTCAAGTTTTACAAGGTCAAATGGAGTAATCAGGGTAGTGAACGCGATGCAACTTGGGAAAGAGAAGATTATTTGAGGGAAGGTTATAAGGAATTCTATCAACAATGGTACGCTTGTCAAATCTTAGGATGAGATTTTTATAAGGGGGAAGGCTATAACACCTCAGTGTTATGGTTGCACTAAAACACTTGCATCACATGAGCATGTGCATCATCATCTCATTGATAAGAATCATACCATGATGAATGTTATCATTTCATGTGTGTTTCTATTTGAATTGCTTGGTTTTATGCTAGCATTTGTGTGTGCTCATGTGTGATGTGTGTCAAATGTCAAACAACTTAGCTACACTTAGAATGTCATTAGGAACAATGTTCATGTTGACCATATTGCCTAATTATGCTTCCAAGTAATAGTTTGACTTGTGTTGACCCCTAGAGCCCTTTTGTTTAACTATTTAAAAAGTATAGCTTAGAGTGTTTGCATGGCTGTGCGCACCCTTAAGTAAAGTTGTAGGAAATTTTATAAGGAACAAAAGATATTTTATGATCATCTCATGAAAATGTGCAGAACATGCTAAAAAAGGGCCCATAAGTCAGTTTTGGGGGCTATTTGGAGACTTAGAAATTTTCGAAGTCTGAGAACTGATTTTTAGTTTCAAGTATCGATGTTTGGAGCCTTGTATCTCCCTAACCAGGTGGAACTAGCTCAAGCTCCAAATGGCAAAGTTGTAGTCCTCACTTAGATCTCCAACTTTGTCAACTATGCCATGAGCTAGATCATCACGGTTTAGGAGATATGAAGCGAGGAACTTGCTTTGTCAGTCGGCACCGATGAACATTGAATAAAAAATTCAGACCTGCACAGTGGCCGACCGGCCACAGGCCACTGCCGCCATGTGGCCGCCATGCACCATGGCTGGCCTAGCGCTGCTGCCCGCTATTGACCGCAAGGAGGCCACATCCGTCTGCCATCCCACTCGCACTCATTCGCTCTCTCCCTCTCGCGCGCGTCTGAGGCACCGAGAAAGCGGAGCCGCCGCCATCGCCATTGGTCCGCCGAGCCGTGCACCCTCACCATCATGTTGTTGCTCACTCTAGCTATCCCACAACTCCACCATAGTCCACTTTAGCTCGTCCACCTTGCCATTGATCTAGAGAGTCAAGGTAGAGGCTGCATTTCTTCTTCCCCGCAGCGGAGCGCCATTGCCGCCGAGAGCTCCGTCGAGCTCTCGCGCACTCGTCGCCGTGTCTCACCTCGCTCCATCTCGCCCATAGCTCTGCCTTGAGCTCCTCTATCATGTCATCATCTCCATGCAGCTGCCCGACCTCTGGTGTGGCTACATTGTCATTCCCGCCGCTGTCCGAGGCTCGCTGGAGTTGGAGCTCACCGTGGCCGACCACCACCGGAGCCCTCTCACTCCCTTTTCTGCCTTCCCTCAGTTTCCCCACAAGCCCTAGAAGCTCATACCAAGCTTAGCCATGCCCTACATAGCCAAACCTTGCTAGAGCACCGTCGGATCCCCTTCGCCATCTACCATGCACGCCGTTGTCCGAGCTAGAGCTCAGTAGCTATTGAGGGGAGGCATAGTTAGGTACGACTCGTCGAGGCGAGCACGCTGGTGCCCTTGGCCTCGCCGGAGTCCTCGCCGTCTGTGAGCAAGCATGGGTCAACCGCCGCTCCTCTGCTCTGCTCCCTCTAGCCGGTGGGGCCGTTGACCCCGCGGGTCCCGCGCGTCAGTGACCCATATTTAGGTTTTGGTGATTTAAATGTAGATTTTGATGCTGTTTTCTAAAATTCATAACTGGAGTTTGGTAGATCCAAATTGGGTGGTTCCAATTTTGTTAGGATCTTGGTGAAGTGTAGTATTTAGGAAAAATATAACATGAGCACTTGTAGTAAAGTTTCTAGAAGAATTAAATTACAACTTAAAATGTGTTTTTAAATGAATGCAAACTTCTTTAGCTCATATCTAGAGTTCTAGTGCTCCAAAAATTATGAAATTTGTATGGTGAGATTTTCTTGATGAGCAAAAGCTCTAGTAAATATTTGAGAGTCAGTGCATGTATAGTTTTTGAGTTATGAATTTCCCTTTTATAATTAGGTGATCCTTTGGTGAATTTTAATAATTAATGTATGAACCCCATGCTCATGAAATTTATTGGAGGTTGTCCTGGTTCCTTTCAGATTCTAAGAAAAATATGAAATCTGTTGTTTGACACTTTTCAATACGGTTTCTAATTTAGGCCAAAATCAGCTTTCCGCCTTGTTATTTTTGTGTAGGATATTTCTATTAGTAACTGTGGGTGAAATTTTTACAGTAGCCTCCTTGGAGCATGTAGTACCTACTGTAATTTTGGTAGATTAAATGGTGTAGTGTTCATATATGTTTATTATTCCTCTTAAATAATTAAATAAATTAAGAAAGGCATTAAAAGAAATGAATTGGTGGTGAACACCTTACTTTCTAGTGTTCTTTTGATATGTGTGATGAGTTAGTAAAGTTGGTTTTGTCCATTTATAGGTTTGCAACATAAGTTAATAATTATTTTCTTGCATTATGTCTTTCTGAACAGCTCTAGAAACTTTACAAAGTTCACCATGATAATTTGGTTTTCGGGGAATGATGTGAATACTAAAGTTGTAGTTAACTTCCTAAACTAGCTTGTGTTAAAATTTGGTGGCATTTGGCCAAGTAGTTTAGGAGATATGGCTGTTCTCAGTTTGAGTCCAGTTTTTGCTGCTCTCTGTCTTGTGAGGACAGATTTCTGTTGTTAAGTGATTTCCACCTGGTAAAGGTTGGAATCATGCCTTGAGGTCTGAAAATGAATTTTAGCCAATTTAATAAGCTTTCCAAATTGTCTTGTTGCATGTCATTTGGATATGTAAATCTACAGTTATGGTCAATTTACTATGCTGCGGTATATTCCTAGTTTTGCTGAAATATGAATGATGTTGTGAATGCTTTGTAGCATTGTTCTTGTTGATTGTTTAGGTGATAGGTTAACTTGAGAAAATGCTTAGGTGCAGGTGCTAGGTCCTTAACTAAAGATGAGTAATTGTATATTAGGTTGTCTAAACTTGGTAATTTAAAGTGATTTGAATAGAGCTTGAGTTAGAATATATGTACTGCAGTAAGCATGTGCATTCACCGAGCATCCCTAACTTCGTTCATGTGCATCCATGATATTTATCTTGCGCATACATGCAATAGGTGTGCCATAGGGAGTGACGCTTCTGGAGTTCGAGGGAGTGAGCCAGGAGGAGAAGCTTGAGGTTCAGGCAATCGACGAAGCAGCTGCCGAGGAGTTGCCCGAGTGCCCTGACCACCGCCCATCCTCTTTCCTAAAAGGCAAGCCCCAGAGCATTTTAAGTCTCCTATATTTTTACAAATATCTTGAGTATCTTTTATTATTGATGATGCATTAAGTATAGGAATTGGTTGGAACCAATTGTTGCATGATATATCTATCCTTGTCCAGATATCGCACTTGAATCCTATTAAGTTCATGAACGGGTTAAATGCTTAGCCATGCTTAGTGTGGTAGAAGTTGGGTGATTTCCTGTCACCTGCGAGCTTTAGGATGAGGTGGGTCACGGTTGGCTATATTTGCTATCATGGAAAAGAACCATGTTAATAATGAATTAAGACTGGGCAGAGTCTTGTGTAGGGTTGGACATAGTGACTCCGTCTGTGTCGTTTAAGGACTGATACGCTATACGTCCTCATGTCATGTTGAATGCAGCCTAAGACTTAGCTAGCCGGATAAGTCATTCTGACCACGAAGCCTAGTAGTTCGACTTAGGCCAGGAACCAGGGGGTCATGCACATTCTAGAGGCAGTAAGGATGTGCCTAGGGACATTGGCGTGAGTCCAAGGGGTCAGGTGCTTAAAATTCCTACACTTCCTGGCAGAGTGTCACCCTTGAGGATGCGACACTGTCCGGACCCACGACTCCGGAGTTGTACCAAAGGTGACTTGATTGCGACCCTGATGGGGGAAGCGGGGTTTGTGTTAGGAATACCCCTCCAACTGGATAGGAATCGATTCGAGTTGCCTTCTCTCCTAGATAGTGAGAACTTGACTGAGCAGTGGCAATGTAGATTCACTTAATTTAACGATATGGTTAAATGGAGGACGATGATAATGTTGCCACAGTTTATACCTGCTATGGTTAATAATGTTTGCATCTCAATCAAGTGATTGCTTAGTATAGGTGCTAATATAGATGATGGGTTAATGGCTAAAAGTCACTGCTAGCTCAGGTTAAGAGTTGATCATTATTACTTATGCTTTTCCACAAAAAGAAAGTGTCAGCCAGATCCACTAAATTAAGCTATGCATGATCCTTGGTGTTATTTATTTTTGGTTTCCGATGGGTAAGTCTAGCTGAGTACATTCTCAAACTCAGGGTTTATTTACTCTTGTTGCAGATGACCTTCTTTATCAGGGCTTATGTAAGTACTGTCTCCACCCGACGGGTGATGAAGACTAGATCACGGGCATGATCTCTGTCTATCTTATCTGAATGCTTCTGTGGGATGTGATCGGCAAGCTGGTACTTGTATTTGAACTTGTGTGTGTGAGTTAAAATATTTGCTTCCACTACTTTACAAGACTTGGTTTGTAATAACTATGACTTCGATGTGTTGTAATCTATCTACGAACTGTTTGTGAAATATTGTAACGTGTGATGTGTTATGTTGAATCACTACGATCTTGGTTGTACGCAAGTTGGCTTGAAATCCTTCATGGTTTCAGTTGACTACCAAGTTTATATGGGCTCAAGTGTGAGAATTTGATCATTTCGGTGATCATTTTTGTACTTGTGCTCTTATAAATTGGTTGGTTCTGTTATAGAAGTCATGAGTAGTGAAACCTCGAATGATGATTGGAGAGTCAAAATAGCCGATTACCTTAAAAATCCGTCACAGAAAGATGCTAGAAAAGCTAAGATATAAATCGACTAAATATGTTTTACTGGATAATTAGTTGTATTACAAAATAGTCGATGGGGTATTGCTCAAATGCCTAAATCAAGAGGAAGCTAAGGTGTTGATGGGCGAGGTGCATGAAGGGATATGTGGAGCTCATCAATCGGCTTATAAGATGAAATGGATTATTCGCAGAACTGGATATTTCTGGCCAACAATATTGGAAGACTATTTTGAATATTACAAGGGGTGCCAAGACTATCAATGTTTTGGTAATGTCCAAAAATTGCCTGCATCGGCCATGAATCCAATAATCAAGCCATGGTCATTTTGAGGTTGGGGAATTGATTTAATTAGCCAGATTTTTCCGCCCTCAAGCAAAGGACATAAGTTCATATTGGTAGCAATAGATTACTTCACTAAATGGGTTGAGGCAATTCCTTTGAAGATGGTAACCTCAAAGAACATGGTTGATTTTGTCAAGGAGCACATTATGTATCATTTTGGGATTCCTCAAACTATAACTACTGATCAAGGGATAATGTTCACATCAGAAGAGTTTAGAGATTTTGCTGCCAGTATGGGAATCAAGCTACTAAATTCTTCTCCTTACTATGCTCAAGCTAATGGCTAGGTAGAGGCGTCCAATCAGATTATGATTAAACTGATCAAGAAAAAGATTGAGGAACAACCAAGGAAGTGGCATTCAACGCTTAATGAGGCATTATGGGCATATAGGATGGCCTATCATGGATCGATTAAATTGTCGCCTTATGAACTTATGTATGGCCATAATGTAGTTCTTCGTTGGGAAGTTCAGACTAGATTGAGGCGTGTTACATTATAAAATGATTTGTCAGCCTAGGTCTACAAGACCCTTATGATAGATGACTTAGAGGACTTGAGTTGCTTTTGGTTGCATGCTATTGAAAATATCAAAGCCAATAAACTTAGGATTGCAAAATATTACAATAAAAAGGTCAAGATTAAGCAATTTTCTGAAGGAGACTTAGTCTAGAAAGTGAAATTGCCGATCAGGTCAAAGGATAGTAAGTTTGGCAAATGGTCACCTAATTGGGAAGGACCTTATCGGATCAAGTATTGTGCGCCTAGTAATGCTTATATTTAGGAAACACTAAGAGGAGAGGAAGAATTTGGCAGAGCAATCAATGGGAAATATCTAAAGAAATATTACCCTAGCATTTGGATTAATACTTGACAACCGATTTGTTCGGTCGTCGGCCCTAATAGCCGATACCAGGAAGGTATCACCTCTAGTGCAAAAATAAACCCGAAGGGGTGAAAGCCGGTACGATGTGTATCGCCTATAGGAGCAAAGCAAAGACGGACAAAGTGATGCGTATAATATGAAGTACGAAGCAAAGGAAAATCACTCAAGATGAAGAAATTGTTTTCTAAATATCACCTATTACAAACTACAGGCCGGAAAACACTTTGGTTACTATATCATCGGCATGGGAAATAAGGCTATGGAGTTGGCGGCACTGAAGAAATCCTCAACCAGGCGCTCATGATCCCCAAGGTGCACCATGGCTGGAAAACTGTGGGGAAGGAACCAAAGTTTGTGGCCAGAATAGGCTTGTGCAGTAGCCAACGCAATGGCAGCACAATGACGAATGCCATGCAAAGCGACCTCCCTGACATGGTTGAGGATGTCATGCAGGCGAACTACTAGGATGGCACCTCTAGCGTTAATGAATCCCATTGCAAACTCCATAGCCAATCAGAGGCTTTCCAGTTGAGCAGACAAATCTAAAAAGGTTCAAAGGGTAGATGATCAGAATCTTGAAGATGAAATTGAGAGGAAGCAAAAGTTATGATAGATATCTCACCTGTGATTCTGGCATCGGCCTTGGCTAATCTATCCTCCACCGAATCGGCCTCAGGAGGCAATCAACATTGGACCATAGCCAGAGCCGATTCTATGAGGGAGAGATAGTCAGTGAGATTCTGGCCATGCCTGCTGATGGAGGCGAGCAGGTCATCATTGTTGACCCAGCTCCTCGGATAGCAGGGGAGCTAGTGGCAAGTTGTTGACAAAGAGAACCTCGAGGGCTAAATGGAGTTGGCCCTATGCCTCGAAGCAGTGAGAGCATCATGAGTTGCACCCTCCTAATGATGAAGGCGCTGGCATGATGACACAACTCCATGGAGGGCCTCCTCAGTAGATCTCTTGCTATTCTCCATGATCTCAAACCTATGGGAAAGTAGAAACTGCACTAAAAACATATCATGGGATGGATATGAAAGATTTACATTGACTAGAGATCGACCTACCAAGGCTTTTTTGGATTGAAGGGAGTCCGGATCCCTGCAAGGCTGAAGGTCATCATGAACTGAGTCACATTGGCCCGTTGATAAAATTATGCCAGAGAAGGGGAAAAGCCGCCTGCCTAATAGATGCCCAGCTGATTTCTCAGTGACTGGGAAACTATGGGAAAGATGCTTGTGGTTTTCCCGATGGGCATTTGATGAAGCAAACAAGAGGAAGGTGTCCACACATTTTAGCCCTTGCAAACACTAGAACAGCTCTATGAGCATGGAGAGAAGACTCAGGTGATATCACAAGAATTCTTCTAACCGCAGTAGTTGATCCTCTTACTCGACAAGGCGCTAAGATGAGCGACACAATCACCCTATGCACAAGAATTCTTCTAACCACTCAAGATCTTCATGGCAAAAAGATAGGCCATGGAAGGTCTGGTAGAGTTAGAGGCACTCAAGGAAACAGGTAGAAGAGAAGCATAGCTGAATCTTTGAGTTGCTCTCGCCAGAGTTGGATAGACATTTTATAGTCAGCCTAGAAAGATGGATCCAAGCGCCTGTGAGGCAATGATGCTCTTATAAAAGTTTTGAAGCATGGGCTCATGCACTGACATAGACGGTGATAAACAGTAGACCCTAGATCAAGATTCTCTACCTATGACTATGGACCTATCGGGGGTACAGACCTGATAATTTTGGAATAAAATTACTTTTATCCAAAATTGGGGGACATGTGTTTACACCAAAATTTGGAAGAAGAATTGTAGGGACTCGAAAGCTCCTATGATCATGTCATCAAGGAATCGATTGCATGATGGTCGGTATCAGCTGATTCGAATGCAGCACTAGAACCTATTTTCTTTAGATAGCGCCAGCAGATAACGACAAAAGCTACGATTGGCGCTGGAAAAATCATGTTGGACTCTACAAAAAGGGAAAGATTAGGGTCCAAGTTATCTTAAATTAGGAATGTTTTCTCTTAGGCCAAAAATTATGATGAGTCGTGCTTAAGTAGGATTCGTACGTAGGTTTTGAGTATAAATATTGGACCCTAGCTATTGTAAAGGACACACACAATCAATCAAATACAAGTTACTTACTTTTTTCAGCTCCGGCCACCCCTTAGGAGTAGGAGTAGAGTAGATCTCGGTGAGCTCTTCAACGAGTAGGGCTGCATCGGTCCGATCGACCTCCGGCTTGTCTGCATCGATCTGGTCGACCTCCACTCCTCGAACTAGATTAAGGTCAAGTTATCGGCTCTATCTAAGGGAGGCGTCCTTCGGATAGATTCATTAAGTTACCAATATTGCTTATTGCTTTCACTATTTATTTAATTATAGCAATATCACTTTGCCCTATTGGGATTGATCTAGATCGGCCTTATATCCTATTTAACCCATCGTTTATTAATCTAAATTGATCTAATCTGCACCTTAAACGATGAGTTATGTTTTATCGGCTATTTTATGTCAATCTTGATCGTGCATAGTATGCGGTTAAGGCATGTTTGGTCTTGAATAGATCTATTGGCTAATGAGAACCGTTCCATGGCCCATTATCATGGCCTATGTGATTCTACCTCACACCCCACTGTTAGCACTATGGAGTGGGGATCATCATTTGGTAGACTTGTTCCTAATAGGGCATGACTTTAATTGTGCGCTATGCATGAATCGATTGTTTTAGCCGATATCGAGTGTTTTCACATTTGCAGTTCACGTCATGAGACCGTTGAAGTAAAGATAGGTTGAAAGATGTGTTAGCCCCATGATCTTATTATTGTATTATGGCATACATGATTCTGCCTCATGGCCCACTGATATTAGTAATAAGTTAGGGTCATCGAATTTATCGTTGTTTCTATGGCCTGCATGATTCTGCCTCATGCCCCACTAGTCATAACGATAGATGAGATCTAATATGTTTATTAGATTTATCTCTATTAAATGGTTAAATGATGATGAGCTATTTTCTTTTATATAAAAAGGGATTCAGTTACTTGCAGTCATTGGCTTATCATAAACTAGTTATTGTTGACATACTATTGCCATTGAACAATATTTGCCTAAATAATGAGATTCATCCTAAATTATAACCGATTTTCCTTCCATAACTCCATAAGTTTTAACTGATTTATTCTTATGAGTATGTTGGAATCGGCTATTTAGTTGATCTCCTTCCATATCGGCTCTCAGAGCCACACATTCAGGACTGTCTAGCAACACCAGCATGTTCCGCCTTAAATTACTTATTAGCTTTCTCTCCTTATCAATTGTAGGGTCAAATTGACTGGCTTGTCTCAGGAGGAGTGCGCAGGATCGATAATCGCTACGTTGAAGCTAGGCACATCTCCAGCTCCATTGAGCGGACCCTTCAGGCTTGCTCATGTGCCCTTAGCATGAGATGAAATTTCATGCCGACATATAGTTAGCAAGGTCCGTAGGGTGTGAAAAGTAGCTTCACACTCCAGGAGTAGTCTGGTCATGGGCTTAGCTATCTTAGAAAAATCCAGAATGAAACGACGATAGCAGCCTGCTAGCCCTAGAAAACTCCGAACCTCATGAACCAAAGTTGAGGCCTTCCAATCCATGACCTCTTGTACTTTAGTTGGGTCTACAAAGATTCCATCTTTAGATAAGATATGACCCAAGAAAGGTACTTTCTTCAACCAGAATTCACATTTGCTAAATTTGGCATATAATTGATTCCCCTTAATCTAGATAAGACAATTCTCAGATGCTCTGCATGATCTGCCTCATTCTCTGAGTAAATCAGGATGTCATCGATAAATATGACCACGAACTTGTCCAGCTCGGGCATGAATACCGAATTCATCAAATACATGAAGTAGGCAGGAGCATTTATCAGTCCAAAAGACATGACCAAATACTCATACAAGCCATACCTAGTGGAGAAAGTTGTCTTAGGTATATCCTCTGGCCTAATCTTAATCTAATGATAGCCATATCTTAAATCAATCTTAGAGAATACCTTTGCTTTTGCTAGATGATTGAACAAAATATCAATACGAGGCAAAGGATACTTATTCTTAATGGTCACAGCATTAAGCAGCCTATAATCCACACACATCCGCAAGGATTTGTCCTTCTTCTTTACAAATAAAGCTAGACATCCTTATGGAGATGAACTAGGTCGAATGAGACCTTTGTCCAAAAGTTCTTGTAGCTAAATTTTAAGTTTGACTAACTCTTTGATGGCATCCTATAGGGTCTTCTTGAGATAGATGTTGTACCCAACACTAACTCGATCTTAAATTCCACATCCCTATTAGGTAGTAAACCTGACAACTCATCTAGAAATACATCAGGAAATTCACAGACTACTAGAATATTGCATAGGGTAGTGGCTTGAATAGCACAAGACAAGTTTTGAAGATCAAAACTCTAGGGAAGTGGTACTAGAAAAGCATTACTCCCCTTTGGTTCTCTCAACATAATCGTTCTAGTGGTAGTATCAATGAGAACTCCATGACCCCTCATCCAATTCATGCCCAAAATCACATCTGTTGCTAGTCCTAGCAATATTATAAGATCCATAGTGTACTCCCTCTCTTGTATAGAGATGAGCACATCTCTCACTAAGTGATTAGTAGAAATAGTGGCCCCAGCTAAACTTATACTATAACCACCCTTGTCTACCTCAATTATCTTCTAATGATGCTTAGATGCAAATGTTTGGCTCATAAATGAATGAGAAGCTCTAGAATCAAATAAAATAATGGTGGGATGTTGGTTAACAAGAAACATACTGGCGGTCACAACTTCTCTCGTGGGAATTTCTTCCACGACTATATAATGCACTTATCCAGGATGTGCTTTTGGATTGGCCTGTTTCTGATTACTCTAGTTTTGATTGCCATTCTTCTTGGGATGGGGGCACTCCTTGGCCCAATGACCCAACTGATTGAAGTTGATGCATGGCTAGTTGTTCCTTTGTCCTGCTAAGCTTCCATTGCATGCATTGCCTATGGCAATGGTGAATGCCCTACAGAATGTCTTCTGAGGGCTATTGGCTTGAGCTTTTGGCTGAGGAGGCCTATACTTAGGCGCTGGTGGATGGAACTGCCTCAGCTGCTCTTTTGTGGCCCTTTGCTGCTGCGTGCAACTTGTTCTAGTTCTCCTAGTTAAGGCATCACTAACAAACTCATTATTTGTGGTACACCTTGAGTTGGCCATAGTCTTCATTAGCTTAGTGCCAAGGCTTCTCTTGAAACTTTCTATTTTATTCTCCTCTGTGTTGACAAACTCTAGGGCATATTAGGAAATATTGTTGAAGACATGCATGTACTCGGTAAGGGTTTTGGTCCCTTGAGTAAGCCTCATGAACTCGGTGGCTTTCATGCGCATTAGCCCTAGGGGAATGTGATGTCCCCTAAAGGATAACTTGAATTGTTCCTAGGTGACCCATGCGTTGGTAGGTAGAGAGGACACAAAATGAGTTCACCATATCCCTACTAGTCCCTGTAGTTGATGAGACGCATATTCGGCCTTCAGATGCTCAGTAACCCTCAACAGATAGAACTTCTGCTCTATCGTGTTAAGCCACTCATTCACCTAGAGTGGTTCTTTGGCCTCTTTGAAGATAGGGGGCTTAGTGTCTTGGAAGTCTTTGAACAAGCTGTACTAATTTGGTTTAGGCCCTTGATGCTGCTAGTGGGCATGAGCAGTGTTCTGTGCAATGAGGCACAGTGTATTTGCCATTGCTCGCTGATTTGCCAGGAATTATGCGATGAACTCATTCATAGAAGGGGACGGTGGTTGTGGTAAATCACCATCATTAACACCTTGGCTGGTACCAGCCCCAGCGCGAGTGTGAGTAATCTACAAAAATTGCAAACAATAAGTCATTATTGGTTGATGTCAAGAGATTGCAGATGAATTGTGTAATCATTCCAAACTGAAATTACTGGAGAGAATCTTAAATTCATACAATAAAATAGAGGCATAATAATTCATTCTCACAACATAACATCACCAATTAGATCACATATCGTACTCGCAACGTGTTAACATGCATGTCGTATTTCACCAGTAAAACAAAACTAGAATTTCATCAAAGTTCAACCATATTGAAACAACGTGCAAAGTGCCAATATTACACCAAAGTTAAGTCACGAATACCAAAATAAAAACTACCAGTCCATTACATAACGATAGCAGGGATGCAACTAGCACTTCAAACTAGTCACTAGATGGCTCTACTCTTTAGCGTGCTCATTGTTGAGGTCGGAGATAGCATCATCCTCATCCTTTAGATCCACTTCTTCTTCCTCCCAACCATCATCTTTAACTAACATCTCCTAATCTTCTTCTTCCTCATCAAGGAGCGGGTGCAGTTGGTTGTTCAAATAATGCACCTCATGTTAAAGATCGACTACCATGTTCTAGGTATGTGTAAGCTGCTGGAGTAAGTCCCTTTCAACTCGGTCCTGCTGCACGGCTAAGGCTTTGGCATTATTTTGTGCTACTTCTGCCATGGTAGCATGGTTGTTTGCTTGGATCTGCTGGCATGTAGCTATGAGTGCCTCAGCACAAGTGGCCTCTAGCTACTCCCGTAGTCCTGCTAGCACTGCCTGATCATCAGCTCCTGCCACTTGGGTGGTAGCTCTCTGCTGATCGACCTGTTGCATCTGAGTGTGGAGTTCTCCCAATGCTACATAAGCTTGGTCGGTGTCCCATCGAGCCTCACTTGCTGCCTTTTTGTGCTTGTGAACATGCTTCCTCAGCTTACGTTGTGTAGCTTTGGTCCTCATGAGCCTATCCATGCAAGTGGTATAGGACTCCTGCTATAAGTCCCAGGTATCTTGACAAGTATAGAATATCTTCATCATGGTAAACATTGCACTCATAGTGGGACTAGAACTATTTGCCCGCTCATCTCGGTCTTGGATCAATGCATTATGGTTGCACTGTAACCAAACTACTATGGATGTATCCACTCGAGGAAAAGTACTAGCGGCACTGTCGGTAAGCTCATTGCTGTGTTGCTGACATATCTGGCTCAGCACCTCAAAAGCAACTACCTGGGCACCTTCCCAAGGAATTTTTCCTTCAGATTCTATCTTCCCCTCCTGCCATAGGGGTTCTTGGGTACGAGCTGGTATGGTTAGCTGCACCTCATACCATGGCTATCCTTCTAGGTATATACCTCATTCTAGGAATAGAGGGGTGGTTCGGTATACCCCGCATAATGCAGGACCCTCCAAAGTAGGATAGGGGTACCAAACATTTCTAGGAAAGTCTCACTCCTAGCTGATGCTGCCATCTGTTCCAACAAAATGGTGCAACTCTCGTGAGAACAACATTATAATAGAAAAGAGTTACTTAACCAAATATGAGACTTATAAGGGGAGGAACAATGCAAGTGTGTAATGAATGATTGATCATGATGCGTGTATGTTTCGTACGTCCTCACAAACTTAGGAAAATTAAACTTCTAACGACATACATGGTGGCTTACATGCGTTCTCTCATATATAACATAGCTAGTTGGGCTACATGTTTCGCTGTTAGTGTGCCTACACAAGAATTTCATTTTAGCCCAACCCCATAAGTATATATGCAGAAATAAAAATCTGGGCTCTAGGTTGCAAGCTAAATACTTCCATATATATACCCATATATATACTTCCATATCAAAGCTACCCAAAAGCAAATACATCCCATATATACATATAAATATGCATATAGAGTCGTATCGAAGCTAACCCACAATTAAATACCTCCGTATATATATGAGACATGTCTATACTTTAGTATCAAAGCTAACTCTCCCCATTAGACTGCATGCTCACATCTTGCGGTCATGCCACTCATCATCTTACCTTAGGCATAGAGGCAATTGATCCATATATTACCATTCAAGTGAATGGCATCCATACAATAGCACGTCGTATGGACACAAAAATAAAACCCCCCAAGTTAGTACTTAATTAGCCACCTGAAATCCTTAACTGAGCATAAAGGAAGTGATCACTGGCACACTTTAGATTCAAACTTTATGTTTAAACACCTTTATATATATATATATATATATCAGTTGCCAAAACTGGTTTTGGAAAAACAAAAACCTTTGTTTTAAATACACATGTGGCAATTAATGTTGAATCTTGCTCTGATGCTAGCTATAGCATAACCGTCCAATTTATAAGAGCACAAGTATAATGGTAGCCCGTAAGCGGTCACACTATCATACTTGAGCCCATATAAACCCGATAGTCCATCGAGTACCATGAAGGGTGTCGATTAACCATCAACATACAACCAAAATCATACATGATTCAACATACATGTCACATGTCACATAAAGTTCACAAATATAGTTCCATACATTAGAGTATGATTAAAAGTTATTACAAACCAAGTTCAGGTAAAATAATAGCGGAAGCAAATAAAGTTTGAAACCAACATCTATCATCACTATTCAAATACGGTGCCAGCTCATGATCACATTTCCACAAAAGAATAAGAGAGGAATTAACTAGAGACGCCTTGCCCAGGGCCCTACTCCTCACCCATGGTGAGACAGAAGCAGTTCTTATAATAGCCATGATACATCATATTATCTGCAACAATGGGAAATAAACCTTGAGTACAAGAAGGTACTCAGCTAGACTTACCTATCATAAACCAAAAATAAAGTGACTCCAAGGATCATACAAGGCTTTATAAGTGGAGTTAGCTTGACAACATTTGTATAAAAAGTGACTAATTCAGTTGTACAATTATAATTCAATCGTCAAGTTAATTATAGCTATTCATTTCTAGATTAGTGACTAACATATGCCAAACATGTGGTATGTTATTTACTAGCATACAGTAGTAACCATAGCCGGTGTAATAATTCCATGTTCATCATAACCATCATATTCCATAATATAGTTACTACGATGCTAGAGCTAGCTAAGTTTTTCTCTGTCCAGGAGAGACAACAATTCGATCAGCGCCGAAGCTACAACAGTCACCTTAGGTCACCTTTGGTATAACTCAGGTACACATTTCATGGGTTCGATCAGTGACGCACAATTAGGGATGACCAATTGCCAGGATGATCAGGGCTACCCTGCCCTTGGGCTCACATCTAGCTCCTCGCACATCCTTACTACCATCCAAAGCACGTACTTTCATAGAACAGGTCTGGCCTGAGTTGAGCTACTTGGCTTCACGGTCGAAATGAGTTATCCGGCCAGCTAAGTGCGAGGCATGCATTCAATCTCGACAAAAGTTCCAACAATGGTATAGTCCTTAATTGGCACAGACAAAATCACATGGGTCAACCTACGCATAGACTTTGTCCGACCTCCAGTTACATTACCCCATGGTTCTTTTTCATGATAGCAAATATAGCCAACCGTGCTTCGGTATCCACCTATATCTCGTAGGTGATAGGAAATCACCTGACTTCTACCGGCCTAAGCATGGCTAAGCATATATTCAATCCTAGACCTACATAGGCTTAAAGGTATATATTTGGACAAGGTGGTTCTATGCATCAAGTGTTTCCAATCAACTCTTATAACCTAATGCATCAAACATAAAAGGACTCAAGTGATATTTTGTAAAACATGAGAGACTTAGGATGCTCTAGGGCTTGCCTTTGATAAAAAGAAGTCGGCCTATGATCTGGGCACTTGGGTAGGTCCTCAAGAGTTTGCTCCTCTCCTTCTAGAGCTATGGCCTGAGGTGCCTCCTGTTGTTCCTTTAGCTCTTCTTTGAACTCCAATAGAGTTATCCCTTTGAACGATCCTATATGCATGAGCATGGAATAAGATATCATGGATGCATATATAATGACAAGTAGCATGGGATATAGTGTGATGAAATGCATCCTCCTAAGTGTTCTCAACATCATTGCCTTAAGGTGATAACAAGTTACATTTTCTTTTACTGAGTAGGTGCATATCTCTTCTCTAGTAACTAAACAAACATATAAAACATTTTTCTAGACTACAAGATACCAGCCACTTGTTTTGACCATAGCTGAAGTTATACACATCCAAATAATATGGTTGTGGACTTTCTGGAAATATTATGAAATTGCCTACAACTTTCTTTTAATCATCTTAATGTGATTCAACAGATATCTAGGTCAAACAATTCAATCTTTTGGATTAGTCCAAAGAGCAAGCATTTCTGACAGCAGACTTCTATCAGCCAAAATTCTTAAACCATAAGACCTATGACTGTGAAAATTTAATACCAGGTATATAAGTAAATTATCTATAACTTTGTTATTAACAAGTATTATAGAAAATACCATTATCATCATGAAATCATCACCATAATAGAAACTACACATGTAGTCATCTAGTTGAATTATAAAAGCAATAATTAACTAGTTGCCTATAAACAAATACTTCTAAGCCTCACTAATAGTATCAATAGATTATATGCATCACACACACCACAAAAAACATCATGGTTAAGCCTAACTAATTTATTTATATTCATTTATTAATTTCCTTAGATAATAAGGTGATTTACAGAGTAAATATTTCCAATGCTCAATAAATTCCAAGAAAATTATAGTAGGCTACAGATGACCCTAGTAGTATATTGTACAAATTTCATGCCATTTGGATAAGTATAGATACCTCTACAAAACTGACAATTTAAATATGTTTATTTTAGCAAACATAGTTTAGCATAGTGAAAAGTGTCAAACAATAGATTTAATATTTTTCTTACTTTCCTCCTAGTATGAGAATACTGTGTAAAAAATTATATGATCATATGTTATGTATTTTTATCCTAATTAATGTCACTAGAATCTAGCAATTAATTAAGATTAAATAGGAAGACCATATTACAAATATGTTTACTGTAGGTTTAGTATTTTTCCTGGCTAGAGCATGTCAATACAAGACAAGCAAAATTAGAATCACAATTTTATCACTGTCCTAGCTCAAGTTATGCATTTTACAAGATATAAACTACTTTAAAAGCACTTATCTTGCTCAATTTAATTCTCCTAGAAAAATACCCTAAGAAGTAGATTTCATATTTTTATTAAATAGTACACTTAAAGATGAATCCAAAAAATTTTGTTCACCCCATTTGGATACTCCTAGCTCTAGATATAATTTTTGCAAGTTAGCAACAAAATATGTGAAATAAATAAAGAAAATCAAATTTACTCGGGCACTACAGTTAGGTGAACCCGGTCTATACACCCGTTGCGACTGACAATAGGGGCTCGCAGTCAAACCAGCCCCACTTGATAGATGTAGAGAGCAGACGCGACGCTCTGACCGGTGAGAACTCACCGACAACGAGGTCACTGGCAACGAGGTCATCGCCGTTGTGTTCCCCATCATCACGCGCATCTACGAGTACCCTAGGTTTGCTCGAAGGATCACCGGAGCTACCTCACTAGCGAGCATGGTGGCTCAGTGGTGTTGCGCGGTGGTGCTCTGGCCATCTCCGGCGATGGCATGCTCAGGCGAGCATAGCTATGACATCTACAAACCCTAGCGAAGCTCTACAACGCGAATCAAGTCACGATGAAGCAGCGGTGATGCTTGGTCGCGTGCATGGTGGCACGGTGCCGTGAGCACAACGATGGCACGGCAGCGTTCTGCTCTGATGAGGACAACATCGGCCTTAGGATCTTGCCTTGAGTTAGACCTTGCTCTAACCTAACCCTAATGATAGGAACGCGTGAGCAAGATAGCTTGGTGGAGCACGGCCATAGCGAGCGTGAGCATGGCCATGGCAAGGTCAAGCTCGACGGTGCTCCAGTGAGGGCGCGATGATTCTAAACTTGAACTATGGCTATACCTAGGCTTGAATGGTGATGCTAGAGGGTCGGCAAGGTGGAGTGAGGCATGGCGGAGCTATGTGTAGGAGCTATCAAAGAATGGCATGGCGGTGGTGGCGTGTGAGCTCGATGGAGGTTGGCGGCAATGGCACAACGCACTGTGACTTTGCTCAGGCGCGGTGAGGGTGAGAGAGAGGCAGGGCGAGGTGAGTGAGAGCGAGTGAGGAGGGAGGGCACATCGCTGTCGTTTTGCTACCTGCATCGGCCTAACTAGTGGGACCGTCACTAGCGGGTAGCCACCACGCAGCGTGCATGGCCTAAGCGCGGTCGGCCATGACGGTCGGCGATTTAAATCGGCTAAGTCCAATTTAGTTGACCGATAGTGCTACTTCGTGCCTCTATATCTCCTAATCCAGTTCGAGTTAGCAAAATTGGTATTAGTGAAAGTTGTAGAGCTACATGAGTGCTACAAGATTGCTTAAGGTAGTTTTGTCTAATTCGCAATGGTTTTCAAACTACACTGCTCTAAAGCGGGCTACATTGAAACTAAAATCAGCATTCTACACTTTGAAAAATTTTAAGTCGCAAAACAACATTTTATTGATACTTTTGAGCTCCATTTGACCATGTTAGACACTAATTCAGCTCATGACCCTCAAACAAAGTTTGTTACCCATGATGTGAACTACAACTTTTATTTAGGTCACACAGCCATGCAAACACTCTAAGCTACTATTCAACTTTGGTCAAACTAGCATCATGAAAATGTCATTACCATGTAAACCAACACTAAGAAGCAAAATTGGCTTAAGTCATGAATATAAACATTGTTCCAAATATCATTCTAGACGTGTCTAAGGTATTTTGGTGACTACAACCACCTCATGCATTGGTCACATATGATCACAAGCACAATTAAGTATATGAGCAACATCACATGTGATAAAGAGAAGGTAAATGAAATGAAACTTCATATGCTCATGCTCATGAATGCTTGGATGATGCTTGTGCTCATGAAATGCAAATGCCAAATGCAATGCTTAACACGAGGGTGTTACAACAGCGTTTACTTGATGCAGCTCTCATGTTCTCACGCATCGTATGTCCCTTGCTCTTCTTGTTCTTAACCTAAAAGGGTTAGCAACCAAGAATACATGAAGGTGCATACTTACTTGAAAATATGTTCTTGCTTTTCTTTATAGGAAAGTTGTTTTTTATTTTTATTATTACTATAAAAAATATTATTATTTTTTATGATAATCCAGGGCATCTCCCGGTAGTGCTTTGTTTATGGTCACAAGCTTGACCTTGGGAACTTCATCTTGCAGCTACCAATGGTGGTATAGTTCCTAGCTTTTACCTCCAAGCATTTAACACTTTCATTCAAGCTACAAGATTAGTACCACTGTGCTACTATGAGATTTAGAAAATTTGTGATAAACAAAGACATCTACAACCATCCTCCTAAAAAGTTTGGAAATGAGGAGTAATGGGTGGTTGTCTTCCTTGTAGTAGCAAGCAACACTAAGCACAACGAACTCTAGAGACTCCAAACATCAGCATGAAACATGATGGGTCTTGAAATAGAAACTTTCATGCTCAATGGTGGAATCATTCTCCTCAGTTTCTAGAGTTGGTGCTTTAGAAATGTCCATGGCATAAGAGTTTTCTTTCATAAGAAATATATCATGTGGAAACAACGTTGAGTCTTGATCATTATCAAGAACAACGGTTGGTTGGCTAGAGGGACGTTGCTTAAGTTTGAGCGAGTGTGCTAGATGTTTTGTTTCACAAGAATGTGAAATGAATGGGGAAATGAACTTCACCTCCTCGAATGGGTCATGGTTGGGATGCTACATCGCCATTGGACTTTTTGGGTAAGGGATAGGAGTAGCGACAGTAGTTTCTCCGAATTCTTTGTTAAGGCTCCCATGGGAAGGTTTTACTTGAAGAAGTACTTTGGAAGGGCAGCCTATAAGAAGATCAAAATTGAGGATGGCATAGATGTGGAAATCTAAACAAACTTCGGTTTCATTAATTTCCATTGGCACGGTCCTGGCAATCCCACAACATTCGAAAAAGAGTCCTGATGAACTTTTGAAGAGTTTATTGGTTGTGTAGGGCTTCTATGTTTGTTCCCCTTAACAAACAAGGCATGGTCGTGGAAGGTGAAACAATCTGAATTACTTCAGAAGAACATTTTACTTCCATTAACCATTCTTGTGATGGTTCGAATCTAGGGGAAACTTCATTTAAATTTGTGTGCTTTTCATGCCATGATAACTTTGAGGTATTGCCATAATCCTTGAATTTCATAGGGAACTCCGAAGGATTGTAACACCCAAAAATTTCAACTTCAAATTAGTAATTAATTTTGAGCATTTATTTAATTTTCTATGTATTTTTTTAACCTAGGCTAAACAATAAATTTTGGTAAAATAAAATTAACAATAAGGTTTAGAAACATGTTTGTTGCATTCATGCTGAAGCATATTATTTTTGGTTGAGTGTAGGGCTAGAATGGATGGAGTTGAATTCAAATTCCATTTGAATTTGGCTTAGATATGAAACCTAGAATTGAAAAAGAATTTGATTTTGAAAAAAAAATCTTTTTTTCTTCCTTTTCAACCCAGCCCTAGAACCAGCCCAGCCACCTTCATGTGCAGCCCAATCACGCCAGCCTACTTGGTGGCCTAGTGCGCACCTCCTGCTCCCTTCCCTCCTTCCTGCCTTCCTGCTTCGCACCGGCCCGCTTCACGCGGCCCGCTCTATGCCCTTCCTCTGCTTTAGGTCGCACCGCACGCGTGCATGGCACCGCTCGGCACCGCGTGGCCTAGCTTGGCCTACGCCACATTGCCTGCACCCACGCGTGCTGTCCGCTCCCTTCCCTCTCACTATGCCGCTGGCCCACCCATCAGTCGGCCACATCCCCTTCCTTCCTCTTCCTTTCCTTTTCTTCCCCTATGTGCTCCTTCCTTCTTTGCCGCCCATCGATGGCGCTGCCCAGCATGGCAAGCCGCTACTGTCGCACATGCAAGGCAGGTGACCAATCCTGCTCGAGTGCCACGCCCCTTCCATCTATAGCACCTCGCCTGGCCTATAAAGCACCGAGCCTAACACCGTCCTTCTCCCTTTCCTCTACTTGCACTCGAGCTCTCACCACCGCCACAATTCACCTACTCCCGTGCTTCAATCACTGTCGCCGACATGACCCAAAGCTCCGCCATGTTCTCCCACAACTATAGGTGACTCCAAGTCATCGATTTGGCCTTGTATTGCTCGGTTTCCCCAACCCCATGCCATTGTTTCTCTCTCAAGCCGCTGTCGTCGATGACTTGCCCCATCGGAGTCGTCCTAGACGCTGTGACCTTCACTGACCGACTCATGGTGAGTTCCTTGTCCTTCCCCTACCCTCCATTCATCATTTTATGCTCTAGAACGCCGTACTAGCAACCTTCAAACACCACCGGCCATGGCGCTACCATGGAATCGATGCTCCAGTGTGTTCCTCGCATTGGTTTACAGTCTAGCATTTTTGCAAGCGCTTGTAGATCGATTAGGTGTGCTCAGTTTGTCTTAGGATGGCCGAAATCGCCGTACCGGCGTTCGCCGCCATTTCCTGCCTCGCTGTCAGCCATGGCGTGCTCACCGGCGGTACTGTGCGGCCAGGAGAGGCTCTCCCATGCATCTGGCGCTGTCGGATCTGTTCTGAACGGCCATGATCTGAACATACCCATTCAGATCATAACTACTCCACTGTGGACCCATGGACCCGGCCCTGGTGCCCCATCAGCAAGTCCACCATGCCATGTGGTGCACCGAGCCAATCGCATGCGTCCATGTGTCGGTCTAGTCAGCGACGCGGTCAACCCACAGTCAAGCCACGCACATTTTTTAGAAAAGCCCTTCTATTTTTGGTGAATTAACCCACAGTCCATAGCAGTTCAAAATAAACATGATTTAGTCCTATTTTTATTCATTTAGGTCCCTATATTTTCTAGAAATAGTATGCGCAGTCCAGTAACCGTGTAAATTCATATTTTTAATTTTTTAATTCAAAATTAAGTTTAGTTTATTTACAGAAATGCCATTGCACCTTATTTCATGCGTAATTTTTGCTTTGTAAGTCTGACTTGAGTGATTCTTTCGCTCACATGTTCGTACCAATATGTAGAATAGTTTTATAAGCTTTTCAACTTATGTTTCTACTATTTGGTGTTGTTGGTGTTTTGAACAAGCACCGACTAGTAAATTTATAATTGTTGTGCATTAGACTCGGATGGTGTACTAAAGGACACAAGGTTTATACTGGTTTGGGCAGAACATCCCTACGTCTAGTCTGCGGCTACTCATGTTATTAGTACCGAAAAAGGTTTGTAGTAGGGGGTACAAACGGTCAAGAGAGGGATAGGTCTCAAGTCTTTGATGGAAAGGTCGATAGGATGCCAAGAGCATGATTGTTGCTCGGCTGTGTGTTGTGTGTCGAAAATGATCGATCAAAAATCCGTATCCTTCGTGGGGTGCCCTACCCTCCCTTTTATAGACCAAGGGGGAGCATGGGTTATAGATGGGAGAAAAGAAGAAAAAACTAAAGGTAGAGAAGGTCCTTTGGGGGAGCCGGGTCTTCCTTTTCCAACATGCCTACCCTGCTAGCGTGGCAGCTCATGTTAGCAAGTGCCCTGGCCTCTGTCAGCAAGTGGGTGCATCCCATCCTATGTCAACGGATGGTGCGGTGTGTCAGAGGGCCAAGCTTCGACCCTCTGGGGAGTGGATGGGGAAGTGACCCTACATCTGTCACTGTAGGTGATGTGAATCCTGTCTTGGATCATAGTGGTTATTGCATGCTTGTGTTAGTATCCGCGTTCGAGGACTGATGGCGGCACCTACAACACTGTGGGACAAAAGTCGGTGCCTACAACACTGTTCAGGCACTGTTAGGTCAGAAAGGGCTTAAAGCATCTGTCCCATTGTATCCTAGCAGTGCCTTCCTATAGGTGTATAGGGTATGGCCCTCGATACTGCAGTTGACTCGAATGTCCTATCGTACCCTATGCTCGTCTTTATGAAGGATCAGGGTGTAGTCATTGGGCGAGGCAGAGTATAGCCCTTAGCCATCGAGTGAGATGGAGCCTACCCTCGGACATCAGGCTAGGCAAAGCCCATCCTTACCCATCGGGTGAGGCGGAATCTAGCCCTCGGGGGTCGAGCGAGGTAGAACCAATCTTCTGTCGTTCGGGCAAGAAGTGCAGTAGCGTTTTTGTCTGACCGAAAGTGTCAACATTCGATGGTTATTAGTTTCACCTCATTAGGTACCTTGGTATTAGGTCCCCAACATTAGCCCTTGAGCCCCTGGGTGATTTGGACAGAATCACCCAGAGGGTGTTTTGACTTGCCAGAGGGTGCGCGCGAGCGTACTCGGTGGGTGTAGCCCCTGAGCCCCTGGCTGATTCGGACATAATTGCCCAGGGGGTGTTTTGACTTGCCAGAGGGTGCGCGTGAGCACACCCATCGGGTGTAGCCCCCGAGCCCCCGGGTGATTCGGGTAGAATCGCCTAGGGGGTATTTTGATTTGCTAGAGGGTGTGCACGAGCACACCTAATGGGTGTAGCCCCCGAGTACCCCCAGGTGATTCGGGCAGAATCACCCTAGGGGTTTTTTATTTGCTAGAGGGTGTGCATGAGCGCACCCGATGGGTGTAGCCCCCGAGTACCCCCAGGTGATTCGGGCAGAATCACCCGAGGGTAATTTCAAACCCTTCACGGGTAAGGCTATGAGATTCGGTTTTTGTCAACTAGATAGTTTTAAGGGAACCTAGGTATCCTATTCATGGGGATTTCATTCAGGGTCAGCCTGGCTAGGGCTCAACTATGGATCGAGGCTCCACTGATGCTCGTGTACCTGAGTCATGGTCACTCATGGGTCCATCCCTTGTTGGGATGGCCATCGAGACTATTAGGCCAGCCCTTAGACTCCTAGGCCTAGGCGAGCCAGAGAAGAAGCTTTTTGACATGTATCCCCTCTGTGGGGAAAGAGTCAGGTCTACTTGGGAAGGCAAACCGTCCGACGTGATTTTGGTGGGAAAGGATAGAGATCATGGGTGCATATCCCACAACATGATGTGGTGGTGTATCATGGCAGGCTTGAAGACCGGGGTAGATGGTTGCCCTTCTCACATCCGTCGCCCCTATAAAACCATGGGGTTCACCCCTAGGGTTCCATACTTCACCTCCTGACCTTTGCATCTACAGCCTCCACCGCCAATCGCCTCAGCCTTCTGCACCCGTATTGCTGCCGCCGTCAAGCTCGCATCCACCCCCTTTCCCATCGTTTCAATGGAGCCATGGTGTAGATCCAACATTACCCCTCAGTGCCTGGAGGGCCTCATCCACCATGGCCTCCTTCGCCCGTTGTTCGCCATCGAGGAGTGGCATCTGCCTGGTGATGAGGGCGAGTCGTCACCGCCCGAAGGATATGTCATGTCCTATGCTCTCTTCCACGAGTGGGGATTCACCGTACCTACTCATAAGTTCCTTTGGGGGCTGTTGGATTACTACCAGGTGGAGTTGCAGCACCTTAATCCCAATGGGTCCAGCATATTGCAGCGTTCGTCACCTTATGTGAGGGGTTCCTAGGGATTAGTCCCCACTTCATCACAGCGGGAAGCCAAGGCACGTCAGGATGTAGAGGAGGTCCATGGGATGTTCCAGGATCTATCGGTGAGAGTGCAGCGGGACAAGGAGGCAGCCGCCAGGGTCCAAAAGGAGCGAGACGAGCTACTCTAGAAGGATGCCGAGGCTAGCTAGCAGGTCATCGACCTCCTGGCTGAGCTAGAGACAAAGTGGGATCTCAAGTTGAGGGTCAACAAAAGGTCTGCGGCCCTACAGGAGAGGGTGAATTAGGACACCGGGGAGATCGCCTGGCTACTCAAGGAGCAAGATGAGCTACGCCAGACCATAGAAAGACTTTAGTCAGAGTGCGGCTTGGTCCACACAGAGCACGACTAGGCCGTCCGATAGCCAGATGAGGCGCCTTAGGTGGTCAACTCCCTCCGAGCGGATCTTGGAGTTGCCGTGACCCAAACACTGGAGGACAAGAACATCTATGCTAGGCTAGGCGTGGAGCTCACCGAGGTGCGGAGGATTCTTTAGGCTAAGAGTGATGAGCACGATCTCCTACGCGCCACCATCGGGGTGGTCTTCGATGACCTAGGGGTGGCGTAGCTGGAGGAAACCAGCTCAATTGCGGCCCATGCCGCGAGTATCACAACATGGGTGGGCTAGCTTGAGAAGGACACCTTTCATGTCGGGATCACCCAAGCCTTTACTGTTGCCCACTCTCACTATGATCAGGAAATCAACTTGGAGGTAATGAGCCTCGGCTTCATGCCTGGCTATGAAAACTCTGAGCTAGATGAATTCGAGAAGGTAGTGACTCCCATTGCATGGAACCTGGAGAACAGGCTGAAAGACAAGGTTCTCCCTTCGAGGAAGTAGTTAGTTGGATGAGTTTGCCAAACATTTATCTGTAATATGTGGACAAGTGTTGGTACTTTTGTGTCCAAAAATAGTTTTGTTTCATAATTTCGTTTTGTTTGTTTTGATCTTACTTTCTTCCCTTTTGCAATCGAGAAAAAAGGTTTATGCGATCCGACCCTTCCATTTGTAAAGACCATAGGGCCTAAGGTGTATAAGGGGGAAAATTCGATTATGCTGGTGAGCAAAGTTACCATAGCCATCGGGGTGTGGGCTTTTTGCTGTCTTACCAGGCGTGCTCGTTTATCTGTTCCCACGAACCTTGCCACCAATCTTAGCATGAGGAAAAGGTCAGATGCAGCGAATATTTCGAAAAAGAGGAGGTATTTATACCTTTGTCAGCCCCTGGGTAAGATCCAACCTCTTGTGGCTATTGGGGCCAGATGTTACTGGAGACCGAAATGAGGGTAGCGAACTTGCTCTTGTATTCGCTCGTACCCCTTACTTTGGATTTGGTGATGGTTCCATGACCATGTGTTTGGTCTTATCGCTGGCCTGGCCTTCCCCAAGCCCTCGTGCGTGGTGCGGATTCGGTCAAGGGCCGACTCATTTTGTGACTATTGCCCCATCCATGGTTTTTCGCAACTGGAGGGATTGAGGCAATGTCACTTGCCTCGGTGACTTGAGTGACGTGCCTGATGAGCTCGCTAACGAGGATGTTCGAATAGAATCCGATCCCACTGCTTTGCGATAGGGTCGGCAAAGCTCTTGGGCAGCGTTCCATTGCTCCTTGACCTACCTTCCAACATATTCCACCTTAATGGGGACTCTATGGGCTCAACAAGAGGCTAGATTGAACTTAAAAGGTTGAGATGTCCCTTCCCGCCTCAATGCGGTATGGGCAAACGCCGCTGAGGCTCATCTGTGTTTTCTCCCTTAGCTCTTGTTGGACGCGAGGTGGCCTTAGACACTTTGTGGGTCAGCCTTTAAACCTCGGTCTCTCGATCTTAGATCGAGCGACTCGAGATCCCGAACCCCTTAGGGTCTGATAGGGGTCAGCCATGTTTCACGCGCCACCCCATCCTCGGTTTCCACAACTAGAGGGGCTGAGTTGATGACACTTGCCTTGACGGCTCGAGTGCCGCGCTTAATGAGCTCGCTAACGGGTATGTTCGTGTGGAATCTGGGTCCATCATTCACTGACAGGGTCAGCAGAGCCCTCATGTGGCATTCCACTACTTCTTAACTTGCCTCCCAGTAGATGCCTGAACCGTTCGGTAGGCTTAGGTGGCCCATTGGCCTCTCCTTGATGGAGATTATGTGGGTTTGGCTTAGGGTTAGAATCGAACGAGAAAGGTCGAGATGTCCCTGCCCGCTTCTGAGCGGGGTTGGGCAAGGCCGCTGGGGCTCATCACGGTTTTTCTCCCCTGGCTCTATTTGACATGAGGCGGCCTCAAGCCCTTTGTGGGCTAGCCTTTGAACCTCGGTCAGTTGCCGCTCATATCGAATGAGGTGGGTGCCGCTTCATGGCGTAACATGAAGTGTTGAGATGCGAAGATAGCATATGCAACGTTTGGATGGTGGGATTAATGTGTGATTTAATTGAAATGAAAGTGGGGGTCGGTAATGTTACCTTAGTGGTATGAGTGATGAGAAGCTCTTACCAGACATGTCCATGCGGGTTTCGAGTCCGACGTTTGTGATGAGGCCGGCGTGACCTACACGAGCATCGTGATTTTTTATCTCCGTCTCTCGATGGTGATTCAAGCCATTCAATTGACTTTAAGCTACCTGATAGCTTCTCCTTGAAGGAGATTGTACAGGCGAACCCCTCTGATCCCCTCTCAAGAAGGCAGATGCAGAAGCTCGGGGTACGAGGAACTGTGATTTCAATTATGCTGGTGAATAAAAGCACCGTAGCCATTGGGGCGTAGGGTCTAGCGGTTCATCCAGTTCTACTCAAAGTTCTACACACGCACCCCATGTCTCTAGTTTCTTAAACGTACGGAGCAGTCAGGCGATGAGGATGTCTAAACAAGTAGACACCCTCAGCAGCCCCCGAGCAATGTCCATGCCCTTGCCATTGCTGGGGTCGGACGCTCGATAATGAAATTAACACGCAAAGTGAGTAATAGAAGTGCTTATCTTTTAGCGGTCATTCATTCATTGTTTTACCTGGGTTGTCCGATCAACCCAGGAGGCCCATTGGGCCCCTTGGATGGGGGTTCTATCGTTGGGTCGTTCCATGGTCCTATCTGGGGAAGTGGAGAGTCGCCTGCATGCGGGTGTGCCCTGATTCTCGCGCCCAGCATGTGGTGGTGGTGGGCCATGCCCAGGCAATGTCCTATTTGACCAGGCGGCATCTCACCGACTAGGGCACATCCTATCGGCCTAGTGCATCCCGTCAGTCCAGGCACGTCCCCTTGGATTCCTAAGTGAATGTGTTCGTGCGTCATAGCGGTTCCTAAGTGAGAGAGGGTAATGCTAGGGAGAGAAAAACTCATAGATCTGCTCAAGAATCTGGAGCATGATGTCAAGATGGAGGTCATCCAACGTAGATGAGATGGTGTCTGCTGCCTTTGCCAAGAAGGGGCCACTTCCGCTGAAGGAGGAGGTGCACTAGAGGGTGCTGAGCGTCATCGATTTTGTCGTCGTTCATGGTGGCCTTTCTTCGGTGGGGGACATCCCCTGCATAGATGCCATTGTCAAGGTTGCAGCTGATCATGATGGCATAGTCCCTAGACACTCCAGCAGAGGTGCCGTTGATGGGGTTGCGGCTGATCATGATGGCGCAGTCTCTGGACGCCCCGATGGAGGTGCCATTGTTAGGGTTGCGACTGATGATGATGGCACAGTCCCTAGATGCCTCGGTAGAGGTGTTGTTGTTAGGGTTGCAGCTGATGATGATGGCACAGTCCCTGGATGCCTCAATAGAGGTGTCGTACTCGCTGACGTGGTGCTCTACATTGCAAATGACGATGCCCTTGAGGATCCTATAGAGTGGTAGGACGTTGCCGATGGAGAGCATGGTGTGGCAATCATAGTAATACTCATGGTAGAACTGGTTAGAAACTGTAATAGAATAAGTTTGTGGCAGAGCCCCCGAGTGAATAGTTTTTGTATTTCTGAATACATCAGTCCTTTTCATGATGAAATTACTAAGTGATGAAATTACTTTTGTATTTGTGCGAAAAATGAATAAGTTTTCAACTTTCGTTATGGCAAATAACTTTTTTGGCTTTTCTCCCTCTTTTTGTAAAAGAGGCTTGGTGCCTTCCGACCCTTCCCACAGTTAAGGTCGTGAAAACTCAGAGTGTGGGCGAGCCCATTCTGATCACGCTGGTGAGCAAGGAGGCCGTAGCCATCGAGGCATGGGTTTCCCACAGTCCTACTAGTTATACTCAGATTTTGTTCCCAAAATCCTAGCCCTCAGGACTAGCTATGAGAAAAGAGGGAAAACTCAGAGAATGTTTGCAACGGTAGCACAAAGAGTGTTTGCAAGATAAACATACTTATATCAACCCCCGAGTGAGGTCTGACCCCTCGCTCTTTGCAGGGGTCGGAAGTCACTAAAGATTGGGGATTTTTGGAGATCAAACTGATAAGAAAGAGTATGTGTTTATTTAAGGGTAAAAACAATGTAGCTGCTCATTGTTCCAGGCATTGGTGAAGACCTCGCCGTCGGTAGTTTTCAACTTGTAGGCGCTTGGTCGAAGTACTTTCGCAACAACGTAGGGCCCCTCCTAGGGCGAGGAGAGCTTGTGATGGTCCTTGTTGCTCTGTACGAGGCGGAGAACCAGGTCCCCGACTTTGAAGGCTTGGCCCACACCCGTCGGCTATGGTACCAATGCAGCGCCTACTGGTACTTGGCTGAATAGAGGAGGGCAATGTCGCGGGCTTCGTCTAGCTTGTCCATGGCATTTCGTGGGATGCCTCAGCTCCCTGTTCGTCGTATGCTCTAATTCTTGGTGCTCCATAGTTGAGGTCTATCGGGAGGATGGCCTCAGAACCGTAGACCATGAAGAAATGTGTCTAGCTGGTGGCTTGGCTGGGAGTTGTCTATAGGCTCCAAAGCACCGCAGGGAGCTCAAAGACCCAATGTGCGCTAAACTTATTCAACTAGTTGAAGATCCTAGGCTTGAGGCCCTGTAGGAGCATGTTGTTTGCACGCTCGACCTGCCTGTTCATTTGGGGGTGCGCGATGGCAGCCCAATCAACTTGGACGTGTTGTTCATCGTAGAATTGAATGAATTTCTTGCTGGTGAACTATGTGCCATTGTCTATGATGGAGTTCGGTACTCCAAAGCGATGGATGATGTCGAGGAAGAATAGCACAGCTTGCTTGGATTTGATGACGGAGATTGGCCGAGCTTCGATCCATTTTGTGAACTTGTCTATGGTGACAAGTGAGTGGGTGTAGCCCTCAGGCTCCTTTTTGAGAGGCCCAACCAGATCAAGCCCCTAGACCGCGAAGGGCAATGTGATGGGGATCATCTGGAGTGCCTAGGCTAGGAGGTGAGTTTGCCAAGTGTAGTACTGGCATCCTTCGCAGGTGCGTACAATTTGCTCGGTGTCGGCTACTGTAGTGGGCCAGTAGAAGCCCTATCGGAATGCATTCCCAACCAAGGTTCTAGGCATGGCATGGTGATCATAGACCCCACCATGGATATTGCTCAACAGAAGTTTCCCCTGTTTGACTAGGATATAGAGTTGTAAGATCCTGGTGTGGCTCCGTTTGTAGAGTTCACCTTCTACAAGAATGAAGGATTTGGGGCGACGTGCGAGCCATCAAGCCTCTGTCTTGTTTATTGGCAGCACGTCACGAAGGACATAGTCGAGATAGAGTGTTCTCCAGTCATCCAGAGGGTCAGGCTCTATCACTGGTTCCTCTTCAAGCTCCATGACCTCAGGGCCAGAGGGAGCCGTCAGTTGGTCAGCCCCCGGGGTTGGATTAGATGGGCCATTGTTGGCCCGTTCCGCCCCTTCATAGCATACCGAGGGCTTATGTTGGTCGCTGGTGAAGACGCCCGTTGGCACCAGCTCTCGACCGGACACCGCTTTTGCATGTGCGTCAGCCGCCTTATTGAGGCGCCTTGGGATGTGGTTGAGTTTGAGGCCATCGAATTTGTCCTCCAGCCATCGGACCTCCTAGCAGTATGTAGCCATCTTGGCATCATGGTAGCTGGACTCCTTCATGACTTGCTTGATGACCAGCTGGGAGTTGCCTCGAATGTCAAGGCGTCGGATGCCCAACTCGATGGCGATGTGTAGGCCATTAATGAGTCTTCATATTCGGCCATGTTATTTGATGAGGGAAAATGGAGACGAACTATGTACCTCATGCGGACCTCAAGGGGTGACATGAAGAGCTGCCCTATGCCAGTGCCCTTCTTCATCAGTGACCCATCGAAGTACATCGTCCAGTACTTTTGATCGACGACCACCGGTGGTGTCTGGACCCTGGTCCATTCAGTGATGAAGTCAGCCAACACCTAGGACTTCATCGTTCAGGAGGCATATGTGATGCCTTGATCCATCAACTCGAGTGCCCACTTTGTAGTTCTTCCCGTGGTGTCCTGGCTCTAGATGACCTCGTCGAGGTGGAACGACGTCACAACCGTTATAGGATGTGACTCAAAGTAGTGGTACAGCTTCCTCTTGGTGATGAGGATAGTGTAAAGGAGCTTCTAGATTTGGGAGTAGCGAGTTTTGTAGTTAGATAGTACCTCGCTGATGAAGTACACAGGGTGCTACACCTTAAGGGCATGCCCCTCTTCCTCCTGCTCTACTACCAGGGCAGCACTGACCACTTGCATGGTGGCCGCTATGTATAGCAGGAGGGATTCTCCGTCGCTTGGAGGAACTAGGATCTAGGGCCTTGTCAGAAGTAGTTTGACCATGTCAAGCACCTCTTGGGCCTCGGATGTCCACTCGAAGTGGTCGGCTTCCTTTAGGAGTTGATAAAGGGGGAGACCTCATTTGTCGAGGTACGAGATGAATCGGCTGAGGGCGGCGAGGCACCCTATGATTCGTTGAACCCCCTTTATGTTCTGAATTGGGCCCATCCTTGTGATGACTAAGATTTTCTCTAGGTTGGCTTCGATGCTACGCTCGGAGATGATGAAGCCGAGAAGCATACCCCTCGAGACCCCAAAAATGCACTTCTCGGGGTTGAGTTTGATGCCATTCGCTCAAAGTTTTGCAAAGGTCTACTCAAGATCGACAATGAGGTGGTCAGCCCGTTTGGATTTAACTATGATGTCATCGATGTAGGCCTCAATGGTCTACCCGATGAGGTCCCCACCCTGGGAGTGTCAATGTTCGACCAAAAGTCAATGTTTGCCCTAGGAGTGTCAACGTTCTTGTCCGACTAGAAGCGTCAACGTTCGATGGTTATTAGTTCCACCTCATTGGGTACCCCAGTATTAGGTCCCCGACAGGTGCACTGTTCTAATAGAAGTTTATTTGTATGCATGTAATGATTAGAATGATGCTTTATTGGTGATTGGAACATGATTAGAGGGTGAGCTTTTTGAGGTGACTGAGGACCCACAACAGGATCAGCAGTACCCCTAGGACAACTTTGAAGAAGGCAAGTGTACCAAAGGTCCCTTGTAACTATGAATTATTACACTTCATATTCATGCATGTGTCTAATTTGATATACCTTTAAGGACTTTACCTAGATGAATACTTATACCACATATCCATGTTACCTAGGGTTGGCATATGCATTTTGGATAGACACTGTAGCGCTTAACATAGAATAATAGTTAAACATGACTAAAGATATTATGAAATTTGATAACATGAAGCTTTATAGCAACAGTAAGGGGGCTAGAGTATGGGGTTGAGTACTCTAGTGCCTCTCCCTAAGGACTTAATCCTGAAGCGGCCACCCAGGAGGTTTCGTACAACCCCGGGTATCATATGGCTCTGACTTTAACCTGTTAACTAGATTATACTAGCTCATCTATAGCTTTCCATAAGGGCAAGAGGGGGCACTAGTTACTAGTTGGTATGTTTCCTTACCTGCTAGGGTGTGTGTACCATTTCATGTGCCCATGTGTGCCACTCCTAGAGGAGGGCCACATACGGCTAGACAGCTGAAACCGTAGCAGCTACAACTTGTTAGTGCGACTAGCTAAGGGATATGTAGTGAAACCCTACCACACTTCCTAGGTAGAGGTGTAGTGGGCTTTGCAAACCCTAGCATTAGGAATCACGGCTTGGTGGGTAAAATTGTACAATTTTTGCAGAAATATTTGACCTGTTATAATAGTCGTGCTCACGAATACGAGCGGTCTAGATCCTTCATGATTAGTGGTTACTTTGGATGGTTGGGAATTGAGATAAACTTGACTATACTTTAATATCACTTGGGAATTGGGATTGTTCATTAAAGTAGTGATTTAGATGCTAAAACTTGATCAACTAAAATTGCGAACCATAGTTAAACCGTGTCAAGCCTTTGAGCCTCAAAGATCCCTTTGATATACTTGCTAAGCATGGTGAGCTTACACTTGCTTTACATCTAATGAAAATCCTAGATGGGTAACAGATAATGGATATGAAGAGTTTCCAGAGGATGTCCAGGACTACTAGGGAGATGTTCACCAGTTGGAGTCCCTGTGGTAGTTGGGCTAGTTATTCCGCTGTGTATGTAATAATATTGCCATTGAACAAACTTTGTATTAACATTGTGATGAGATATGCAATGCAATAAGTACTTTACTTTGATGCTATTACAATTTGTGATATATGTCTATGTTTGGACATCCTAGCGCACATATATGAGTACTTGGTTTTGTTGTACAAAATTGGGTGCGACAAAGATGAAGCATTGTTTCCTTCGGTGTTCGTGGTTTGGGTGAGGGTTTTTGGCGGTCCTTAACTCATATTTTCAACCACCAATCTTTACATAAAATCCAAACAAATAAACACCAAACTTGGTTTAAATCTAACATCTTTCCACAAGTTTTGGTGAATTATCTTTTGTAGGAGGACTTATATAAAAACCATGGAAAACATATCAAAAAGGCGCAATCCAGAGAAGCGTAATGCAAAACTATGCAAAGGAATAAAAAGGACAATTCTCCGGAGGGATTTGGGCCAAACACCAACACAATAGAGGTCTAGGCCCAACCAAGAACCCACCTACAAAAGGCGGTGGCGAGGTAGGCCACCCATGCTACGATCATACCAGGGGTGCGAGCACACCCCCCATGCCACCTCTCGAGCCAACCTTTGGAAGGGCGGTAACTTTAATGCTCAATAGGTCGGTTTGCCAAGTTTCCTAATTGATCTCACCCAAACCTACCATTGTGGCCAAACCTCCTAAGAAATCGGGCCCACGTGCACCTATCATTGCCTCAACAGATCTCTGATAGCGTACACGAGTTCCCAACAACTTAATAGGTCTGTCGGGTGTCCTCGGGAAACTCGAATCATCCACAAATCTTTTTCGAACAGGATCCCAATCACAGACATTACAGATTACAACAGCTTATTCAAATATATACATCAGAGTGAAATATAGCGGAAGTCTTAAGATAACATAGTTTACAAACCAGTTGTTTCAAACTTACAAAACCATAGGTGTCATACAACCATAGTAGCAGGATAATATTACATTAACATTATTTATCATACAAACTAGTGCCTTGTCCAAAGGTCATTCATCATTCCTCATCGTCATTGACTTCAAACACAGACATGCAGTAGGGACCAAAACAAGCCTACGCATGCGACTCACCTGCAACAAGGGTTAACAAACTCTGAGTATAAAAGTACTCAACAAGACTGACCCGACGTAACAGGGGGTGAAAGGCTTTAAAGATGCAAGTGTTGGGGCAAGGTAAGGATGTAGCAAGATTCAAAAGTTCTTTGCCAAAAGCTTACTATTCTTTATCCTATTTTCAAGTTTTACCCCTAAGTCCTTTTAGTTCATTATCTCAAACTAAATGTACATTTCCCATATTCCAATCCTTCTCATTCCATTCTTTTTCTCATGTTTTAGTGATTCACCAGTCCTGCATTGCTTCTGTAATGAAACGAGTCTCCATATCCGTGGAGCACTGGCAATTCGAATTGAGTCAAGTCCCAGCTGAGGATTCCTTATCACACGAAGTATGTAGAACTTAATTTTGCATATATCAACCTCGCTACCGGATCCTCCTATACTAAGCCGTCTCCATGCCACCCAAGAGCACAGCACACCTCAAATCCGACCACATTCCGGCCATGAGGGTACACGCTACTCCCGCCATCTCTCCACTCCCAGTGCGTGGGCATTCGTCTTAGTATCGGATTAGCCGAAGTAGGCTTACCGGAGTATGTGACCAGTACTACAAAGTGTCTCGTTTAGAAGATCCACAATGAGTGGCCTTTAAGCGACATAGTCGGCAACATTACCCAACATTCAAGATAAGTTACCCGACTAGTCTCTAGTTCATTCTATCTTCTTTCTTTCTTTGGCCAGTATGCCATCTTTGATTGTATCAAAACTTTTACTTTGAAAGCCTACCATAAAGCATACTAAGCATTCTATGCCTTTGTAAATGAAATCATCTTCAAGGATGGTAAACAATTAACAAGGTAGGTAATGCATCAAGTAGGTAACATTTGATTAAATCAACTTAATGCAATAGGTAATATAGGTGATAAACTTTTCAAAGTAAACAAGGTAATGGTTTAATGCATAAACCGGGGCTTGCCTTCGTTGACGATCTTAGATTCTGGATCAGTACCACAATTATCAAAGCCCAAGGCAACCGGGGATCCTTCCACAACTTGCTCAAATAGGATCGGTTCACTCTCAGTTTCTACATGAAATGATAACATATGCTTCAACATGATGATAATGTAAACATGATGCTTTGATGGTACATGAAATATAACAACACCTCGAATATAACTGTCCTTCACGGAACTATAGACGATTGTGTGTGTACCTATGCAATTATTAGGTTGTGGAACTAGAGATTCCTAGTTGACACCATCTGTAGTAAGAAATGGTATGAGTTTTTGGAATAGAAGAGTAAAGGTGAAAGTGCCGACAATATATAATATATATATAATTACCCATTGTAAACCACACTTGGTTGAGTCGGGTCGTTTGAATCATTGCACTTTCCATCCTCAAACCCTCTAGCCCTTCTCCCAGTGGTCACTCGATGCCTATGCATGGTCTGTGTCACAACCAATTTAGGGGTCTGGACTTCTAGATTTTGAACTACAGACGGCGCGATGTCAACAGGCGTGCCCGTCAATTCACGTATTTTCATATTGTGTGAAGGCATTTTAGGCGATTAAGGTGAAGAAGGAAAAATAAGCTGAGAGTTAAAGTCAAGGCTCTCCGTGGCTATTGAGTTCGGATGCAAATTGTTGGCTCGATATTCTCTCCATCCTATTGTAGTTTTTCTTCATCTCTTTTCGCTTCTCCTTCTCTTGTGAAGTCATTTACAGTTTTCTTACTATATTTTTTACTGGCATATAAGTCACGCCGCCTCTTGTTTATTAGCGCCTTTTGTTCAGGAGACAGTGCAGCCCATCGTGTTCTATCTAGTTCACGCTTATTATGCTCTTTTGGACACGTGACAATATTGTTGAGCGAATCATATGAATTTACAGCACCTATATGTAATAAAAAAAAGTACGATCACAACGCCTCATCGATGAAGGACACACAGTAATTCAAATTATATGATAATAAAGTTTACACAACAGTGTCAACTACAATGGTGTTCAAACTCCTTTTGTAATTAAAAACAAAGTCACGATTCTATAAAGGCGTACCCGTTTCATAAACAGTGTGATATCCATCTTAGTTAAACTGTCGTCAATATCACCAGGAGGGGGTGATTCCTCGTTTCCTCCTATGCTTAAAGGGATAGGACCGTCTAAAATTTTATTGATATAATAAGTATCTTACGACACTACCGATTTTTTTGCCATAAAGAAATCAATATTATTGCTATACCTATTGACTGGGAAATCTCCTTTGAAGTCATTTGTAGCATCTTTACAGACTTTTTTGATGCATTCTTTTGTGCATACAATTCATGTCGTCTCTTATTCAGTAGCACCCTTTGTTCAGGAGACATTGCAGCTTTTCGTGCTCTATCACAATCACGCTTACGCTCTTTTGGACACATGACAAGCCAGTTGATAGGACTGGATGCATATTCAGAACCTATATGTCGGTGCTTTGGAACCAGGGGTCCCTCAACCAACGAGTGAATCTGTGCTGCGTGCCCCTAATCCCGGATGGTAGTGCAAAGAGACACAAGGTTTATACTGGTTCAGGCAATCGAGGCCCTACGTCCAGTCCGAGAGATCGATCTTGTATTCCTTGCACCGGAGTGCTCGTAGTAGGGGGTTACAAGCTAGGTGAGAGAGGGGACTAGCCCCAGGTCTCGGCGTGGGTGGTGCGGGCTGCTTGAGGCGTTGTTCCCAAGCAGCGTAGGAGTGCGTGGTTCTATCGGTGTGTTCGTCTTTTTTCTCCTCCCCTAGAAATGGCCCCGGTCCCTTCCTTTTATACTCTAAGGGAGGACCGGGAACGTACATAGGTTGCTACATAGCGCTTCTGCAAATGGGGTGTCGTGTCCGAGCCCTGTAGCCGGCCACTGTTGTTGTGGTATGGTCGATGGAGTGGCTCCGTCCTTGTCGTGCAGAAGTGACACGCCGGTCATACTTGATCTTGTGCGTCGTGGGGCTCCAGTACAGCTTGATGCAGGACATGGCGGGCGACGTGCTGGTCACCGTGTAATGACGTCGTAGTGGGCAGCGGCTCTGCAGATGCCGAGGCCGAGCCATCGTGGGGGGCTCGGCGGTCATGGACCCTCAGGCTGCCGAGCCCGTGAAGCAAACTGCCGAGGCCTCGGGGGAGTTGTTGGCCCTAGGTACTGATTCCGAGGCCATAGTAGCCCAGGCGCGGCTCCCCATGCTGCGTTGTCCTCAGAGCAGGAGTTGGCAGCACAGTGAGGCATGGGTGTCAACCATGTGCATGGTGGTTAGCACAGTGACGGGTAACCCCTGCCCAGTCCGGGGGACGTGCAGGTCATCGCGTGATGACGTCGTAGGGGGCTGTGGCTCTGTAGGTGCCGAGGCCAAGCCATCGCGGGGGGCTTTGGTGGACATGGGTCCCCAGGCTGTCGAGCCCCTGAGGCAAACTACCGAGGCCTTGGAGGGAATTATTGGTCCTGGGTACTGATTCCGAGGCCACAGTAGCCCAGACGTGGCTCCCCACGCTGCGTTGTCCTCGGAGCTGGAGTTGGCAGCACAGTGAGGCATGGGTGTCAACCATGTGCATGGTGGTTAGTACAGTGACGGGTAACCCCTGCCCAGTCCTGCCTCCTGTCCCATCGGCCATTCTATTGTACTGTGCCGAGCATGCGGTTGTCGTCAGGGGCAGCAGTTGGCTGAGTTGATGCGACACGACGTTTTGTCAGAGGGACGGGAGGAGGAAGAGGCAGCGGAGTGCTGCCGAGCCCGCCTTGCGCGAGACGGAGGGTCGGTGGCCCGGCCGAGGCCTTTGGCGGGGAATCGCTCGAGGTCGGTAGTGAGGGAGCCTTGGGCGAGTCGGAGAATCGGCCGAGGCCCGCGGTGATGGGCCTCGGGCGAGTCGGAGAATCGGCCGAGGCCCCCGGGGCCTCGGGCGAGTCGGAGAATCGGCCGAGGCCAGCAGTGTTTAGCTGGTTTCGATCTCTACGAAGTCTAAGCAGTCGTTTTTTGGGTCTTGCTTAGGGTACCCCTTCTCACGGTACCCGACAGTAGCCCCCGAGCCTTGGGGGGAGTGGAGGCACTCCCCCTAAGGTTCTGACGAGAATTGGCTCTCGATAGTTCCTGTCGGGATGGTGTTTTGCATTCGAGGTTTCGGTGGGTGCGCGCGAGCGCACCCGCCGGGTGTAGCCCCCGAGGCCCTGGAGGAGTGATTTCACTTCTTCAGGGGCTTTTTTCTCTTTCGAGTGGAGCGTTTTCATCGTGTTTGCCGGGCCCGCGGGTGCGAGTTCGGATCGCGGGGCCTCGACGATGTTGCGGAAAGAGCCCCTTAGCCTCCGCCTGGAGCGAGAGGGCCATCAGGGGTTCTCCCGGCTTTTTGTACGACCCTCGTGCTTCCTTTTCGCTCGGAAGGAGGGGTGGAAGATGCCATGCTACCCTCGGTGGGCGCGAGCGATGGCATTTCCGATGAGCTGTTATCGGGTAAGTCCGAGTGGAGGCCCGTACCCCGTTCGCTGGGGGTCGGCTAGCGGTCCGGAGACGCGCTCCAAGAATACCGGCGGGTTTCTCTAGTGGGTGCCGAGGCCGTTCGCTGGGCCTCGGTGGCTCGGTGCCTCCCTACGGTGGGATCCCATTCGGAGACCTCCCTGCCAGTCTCGAACACGACCCGGGGCGCGCCTGTACGGGCTCGCCCGTGGTCGTCCCTGACTCCTTTATCCTGGGGCGGCTGTCGAAACCCCTGGGGGCCCAGTCTTCGAACCCCTGGACCGTAATGGGCTTGGGTCGCTTTGTCTTTATCTAGGGTGTAGGAAGAGCCCTCGAGCCTCTGCACGGGGCGAGAGGGCGGTCAGGGGTCCTCCCGACTTTTTTGTTCGTCCCCCGCACGTCCTTTTCGTTCGGATGGGGGGGCTGTTTGCCGAGCCCACTCGTGTGCGAGCTTGAGCCGCTGGGTCTCGGCAAAGTTGCAGGAGGAACCCCCGAGTCTCTCGCACGGAGCGAGAGAGCGGTCAGAGGTCCCCCTGGCTTTTGGTTCGCCCCTCACGCGTGAGGGTCTGTCTGCCGAGCCCCCCTCGGGTGCGAGGCTAGGTCGCGGGATCTCGGCGTCTTTTGCAGAAGGAGCTCCCTAGCCTCTGCACGGGGCGAGAGGACCGTCAGGAGTTCTTCTGGCTTTTTGAACGACCCTCGCGCTTCCTTTTCGCTCGGAAGGAGGGTTTGTTTTGCCGAGCCCCCTCGTGTGCGAGTCTAAGCCGCTGGGCCTCGGCAATGTTTTGCAGGAAGGGTCCCTTAGCCTCTGCGCGGAGCAAGAGGGCCGTCAGGGATTCTCCTGACTTTTTGAACGACCCTCGCGCTTCCTTTTCGCTCGGAAGGAGGGTTTGTTTTGCCGAGCCCCATCGTGTGCGAGTCTAAGTCGCTGGGCCTCGACAATGTTTTGCAGGAAGGGTCCCTTAGCCTCTGCGCGGGGCAGGAGGGCCGTCAGGGATTCTCCTGACTTTTTATTCGACCCTCGCGCTTCCTTTTCGCTCAGAAGGAGGGGTGGAAGATGCCATGCTACCCTCGGTGGGCGCGAGCGACGGCATTTCCGGTGAGCTGTTATCGGGTAAGTCCGAGTGGAGGCCCGTACCCCGTTCGCTGGGGGTCGGCTAGCGGTCCGGAGACGCGCTCCAAGAATACCGGCGGGTTTCTCTAGTGGGTGCCGAGGCCGTTCGCTGGGCCTCGGTGGCTCGGTGCCTCCCTACGGTGGGATCCCATTCGGAGACCTCCCTACCGGTCTCGGACACAACATGGGGCGTCCCAAGCGTTTCGCTTGCTTGGGCCTCGGCCTCGCATAGGCTCGCCCGTAGTCGCCCCTGGCTCTGTTGCCCTGGGGCGGCTGTCGAAACCCCTGGGGGCCCAGCCTTCGAACCCCTGGACCGTAACGGGCTCGGTGCCCAGTTCCTTTCCCTGAAAGGAATCGGGGGGGTTATCTCTCTCCCTACGGCTAACAACGGCAGGCGCGCCTTTTGAGGCGGCTTTTTCGGGGAGGCGGAACGACGCCTGCTGCTGCTGCGGTTGGACGCGACGTGGGGTCAGTCGACGGGACATATCTGCACGCACAATTTATTGAGGAGGGAGTGGGCGCGTGGGCTGTAAAACCGGATCTGGATAACCGCTCCGGATCTTTTGGGGGAAACTTCCCCGATTTCGTCGCCCGGCGGTTTCGTCTTTGTCCCTGCATAAATACGCAAAGAACCTCGCCCTTCCCCTTCTTACCTCTTTCGCATTCGCTTTTGCTGCCTCCGTGCCGCTGCTGAGAGCATAGAGCGCCGGGGAGGAGAAGGGCGAGGGCGAGAGACTGAAAGAGAGAGGGAGAGAGATAACCGCCGTAGCAGTGTCCTTCGCCGCGCAAATGGCTGGTGGTCCCGTCCTCCTTGCGGCGGATCCCTGGGAGCGGTCTAACGTCACCGAGGAG
>NW_027096680.1:0-60000 GCF_019320115.1 Miscanthus floridulus | reverse complement strand
AAGCTGCAGTCGCTCGTGGAGGCCGGTCTTCTTCGCCCGATCACCGACCCCGATGAGCCGGAGTGGATTGCTGCGGGGGACGAGTCGGAGCCGAGGCCGCGCGACGGCTACGTGGTGAGCTTCGTGGTCTTCCACGAGCGAGGCTTTGGGTCGCCGGCGGATAACTTTATGCGGGCGCTCCCGCACTATTATGGCGTGGAGCTGCACAATTTCAGCCCCAACTCCATCGCGCAGGCGGCCATCTTCGTCGCCGTCTGTGAGGGGTACTTGGGGATCGCTCCCCACTGGGAGTTGTGGCTCCACTTGTTCCGAGCGACGTTCACCACCAAGCCGGGGGGAACGAGGGGGGCTCGGAAGGTGCAGAGGGCCGGCGGCTGCACCCTTCACGTGCGGCAAGACCGGCAGTCCCTCTACATCCCGGCCCAGCTGTCATCGTCCAACCGTCGTTGGTATGACGGCTGGTTCTACCTCCGCAACGACGGCGGAGGACTTCCCCCTTACACCGGGCGGGTCGTGGAGAGTCAACCGGAGAAGTGGGGGTACGGCGTCATCCAGGCCGATCAGCCCAGGCTGGAACCGCTTTTGAGGGCCTTGCGGAAGCTGCGTGACCATGGCCTTTCGGCGGCTGTGGTCGTGGCGGCTTTTCACCGCCAGAGGGTGTTGCCGCTGATGGCTCGGCGGCGGCGGCTGTTCGAGATGACGCCGAGCGATCCGATCGCCGGTATCAAGATGTCCGCCTTCGCCCTTACCGACGAAGAGACCCTGCGTCGGGTGAGGGAAACGGTGGACGTGAAGCCGAAGATTGAGGATTTGATGCCGTTCCCGATGCGCCCGTCGCGGGGGTATGTCTCGCTGGTAAGTTGGAAGTTGCCGAGGCTCTCGCGGCCTTCTTGCTTTTTGCCCTTTCGTCTGTTGTCTTACTTCGTCGTTCCCTCAAGGGATAAGAGATGTGCGAGGCTCTCCGCCGCCCGTACCCGAGGACGCCCGGCGGCGGTCCGCGAACAGGGCGCGTGCCGAGGAGGAGAAGAGGAAGAAAGATGCCAAGGAGGCGAAGCGCACGAAGAAGATCCTTGCGCGCGAAAAGCTGGACGCCCGCCGCCGGCGTCAGAAGCTCGACGGTCTCCCGTTGGAGCCGTCTCCTTCGTCGTCGGCGTCGGATTCTTCGAGCGACGGCGGCGGGCGCGAGGTGGGGACGGCCTGTTTGGAACACCTCCCCGACATCAGGGAGATGGTACCCCGGGGCGCCGGCAAGGAGCCTGACGCCCCTAGGACGAGGAGGAGGTGTCCCGGGGCTAGTGGCGGCCCGTCCCGGGGCCGAGGCCGACACACCCGAGGCGCGGGTGTCGGAGGAGCGTGCCGTCAGCCCGATGGGTTCGACGGTGGAGATGGAGCGGGTGACGGTGGGGGCGACCCCATTGTCTCCGCGAAGGGTCGAGGAGGTGCCGGGGTCCGACGGAGGCCAGCTGGCACTGGTGGACACCGAGGCCGCGCTGCTGCCATCACCGCCACCGTCGCAGAGGAGGCAGGCGGTGTCGAAGCGGCTGCATCCCCGTTCGCGGTAAGCGTCTTCTTCGATGGAGTCCGTAGTACTTCTTGTTTGCCCCTTGATCGCATGCTGACCTTGGGAGTATCTTTGTTTCCAGCCAGACGCATCTGGTGGAAGATCCTCCCTTGGCGCCCCGTAAGGCGCTCAAGGTGAACGTTAGCTCCTCCGCCCATCAGGCAGCGGAGGCGCAGGCTGGCGTGCAGCGTGGCGCGGCGTCGGACGAGGCCATTTCGGAGGAGGTAGCTGCCCAGGGAAAGGGTGCCGAGGCGGCCGTGGAGCGAGTGGAGGAGGGGGAGCCCACGCCTCGCGATGTTGTGGGTCTTGGGGCGACGGAGGCTGGGGCGTCTAGCACTGCCGAGGCCATTGAGAGTGAGGCCGGGGCCCCCAAGACCTCCGAGGTTAGGGCGGTGGACTCCGGGGCCATCGAGGTAGAGATGGCGGAGGCCAGAGCCCCTGGGTCCATCGAGACCGAGGCGATGGAGGTGGAGGCGGAGCAAACTTTGGCGTCGCCCCTGGTTCAGACAATCTCGTCTGATGATTCTTCCCAAGGGAAGGAGGCGGCGGACGTCGAGGCGGCCAGTGCCACGGAGCAGCAAGTCCCAGATCCTGCCGAGGGGAGTTCAGCCCTTGCCCCGCTACGGCCCGAGCCCCGTGGGTGGAACTTCCCGCGTGTTTTCTGGCGGGACCAGGCTGATCCCGAGGGGGAGCCTGTGTTCGCCCTTGAAGACATCGCCGAGGGGGGGCGTTGGGATACCCTCGAGGAGTACCGCCAACTGGCAGTGCGGTCGTTGCAGACAGCGATGACTGTCATGGAAGGGGACTTGCCTGGTGTCACTCGGGTAAGTACTTTCGTGTCTCGTGCCGAGTTGTCCTCGCAGTGTTTGACGTGCGTTTTTTACCTTTTTAGGAGCTCGAGACCCGGTCCCTTGGGAAATCGGTGTTCCTACGGAGGGAGAGGGGTGTCTAGGACCAGCTCCGGCGGCAGAGGGGCCTGCTTGCCGATGCCCAGGGGCTTTTGTCGGCACGGAGTGCGGAAGTGGAGGACCTCCGCCTTCGTTGTGCTGACCTTCAGGCCGAGCTGGTCACGGCTAAGGGCCAGGCTGCCCCTCTGGTGGCGAAGATCAAGGAACTGGAGGAGGAGCGAGACTCCTTCAGGTCTCGGGCCCAAGAAGCAACGGCCTCTGCAAAGGCCACGGCCGGACAGCTGGGTGCGGAGCAGAGTGAGCATCAGGCGACAAAAGTCGCCCTGGCAGAGGCTACCAAGGCGGCCGAGGCCTCTCGGGTCGAGGTCTTAGCCTGGAAGAACAAGGCCGAGGGTAAGTTCCGCTGGACCGTGTTCCTCGTTCATTTGTTCCGGTTCGCGTTTGACTCCTGCCCCTTCGTTGCGACGTAGATCTGGAGAAAGAGGCTTCCCAGGCGGCTGAGGCCTCTGTCGCAGCGCAAGCGGCGCTGGATGTTGAGGTCCGGGAGCACGAGGCGCTGTGCAACGCTGTTCGTACCGCCTGCGAGGCCCTGGACGTCGAGGAGGTCCAATCAGCCAGCTCCCTTGGGAGCCGCCTGATTGCATTGAGCGGCCGCGTCCACGAGAGGCTCCGGGGGGCGTTGCACACGGGTGTCAAGCGTGCCCTGGCCGTCGTCTCCTCGCACTACGCCATCAACCTCGAGGCTGTCAGCGACGGCTACGTGTTGCCAGAAGATGACGACGAGGCGGATGCGGAGGTCGTGAAGCTGTTGGAGGCGGCCGAGGCACCTGGCACAGCGCTGGCCCGTCTATTTGAAGAAGAGGTGGTCCCTCCCGCGCCGGCCGCCGGTCCTTGAGCTTTGATCTGGGCCAAAAGGGGTCGTGTAACCGGATTGGATTAGTTGTCATATCGTGACGTCTTTGTGGTCGTCGAGGCCTGTAAAGTATTTGCGTACGTGCGTCTTTTAATCGTTTTCTGTTCTACTTCCGAGCCTGTGCCCTCTGTCTCGATCTTGGGAACCCGCAAAGAAATCCCTCGGGACCTAAGCCGTCCTTCGGCGAAGGGTGGTGAGGGAGCTGCCGTAGCCCAGAGGCGTAGGCCGTTCTCACGTCTCGACCGGCCCTTTGGCCTCCAAACAAACTTTTGGTCTTTGGGTTTCTTGTGAGGGTCCCGTCGGAGTGCGAGAGAGTTTGGCGTAGAAATTTTTTGAAAGACCATTAACAAACGGTATTCGAGACTTAGGGGGGTTTTTAGGGGGTTCCCCCTTTTTAGCCCCCGAGGGGGGCTCGGCTTTGCAGGGGCAGAGCCGAGTCTCCCTTATAGCGCTATTGTGACGTCGAGCCCCCATTGATAGACAAGCTCTCTGCATAGAACTTCCTCGGAGCCTACGCTGTCCTTTGGGTGAAAAGGTGGTGAGGGAGCTGCCGTAGCCCGGAGGCGTGGGTCGTTCTCACGGCTCGGCCAGTCTTTTCGCCTTTGAGACGATCGTGCGGCCCTTAGGTTCTATACAATCGACTTGTCTATAAGGGGGGGTTCCTCGAAAGATTATAACAACTAAGAACGCTTCTTTATTGTATTTCGAGAAACAATGTAAACAACGTTTGGAAAATTTAAGGGTAGAAACGACGTAGCTGTTCTATGTTCCAAGCGTTTGTGAAGATTTCGCCCTTCTCGTTGGCCAACTTGTAGGTCCCGGGCTTCAGCACTTGAGCGATGATGTACGGCCCTTCCCAGGGTGGGGTCAGCTTGTGGCGGCCCTTGTTGCTCTGCCTCCGTCTCAGCACCAGGTCGCCCACCTTCAGGTCTCGTCTCTGGACGCGCCGGGCTTGGTAGCGTCGTAGGGCTTGCTGGTACCTGGCTGAGTGTAGCAGCGTGACGTCTCGGGCTTCCTCCAGTTGGTCGAGGGCGTCTTCGCGGGCAGTGTGGTTGCTTTGCTCGTTGTACGCCTGTAGCCTCGGGGAACCGTATTCTAGGTCAGTGGGGAGGATGGCCTCGGCTCCATAGACCAGGAAGAACGGTGTGAACCCCGTGGCTCGGCTCGGGGTATTCCTTAGGCTCCAGATGACTGACGGGAGTTCGGCGAGCCATTTCTTGCCAAACTTCTTCAACCGATTGAATATTCTTGGCTTAAGGCCTTGTAGGATCATGCCGTTGGCACGCTCTACTTGGCCATTCGTCCTTGGGTGCCCTACGGCTGACCAGGCCACCCGGATGTGGTGGTCGTCGCAGAAAGTTAGGAATTTGTGACCGGTGAATTGTGTCCCATTGTCAGTGATGATGGTATTAGGAACCCCGAACCTGTGGATGATATCCGTAAAAAACAGCACCGCTTGCTCGGATTTGATCTGAGCGATTGGACGAGCCTCGATCCATTTGGAGAATTTGTCGATAGCTACCAGCAGATGGGTATAGCCCCCGGGTGCCTTCTGCAGAGGCCCAACCATGTCCAGCCCCCACACAGCGAATGGCCATGTGATGGGGATGGTTTGGAGGGCTTGGGCCGGGAGGTGCGTCTGTCGAGCGTAGTACTGGCATCCCTCGCAGGAGCGTACTAGCCTCGTGGCATCTGCCACCGCCGTTGGCCAATAGAAACCTTGGCGGAAGGCGTTACCCACGAGCGCCCGAGGCGCCGCGTGGTGCCCGCAGACTCCCGCGTGCAAGTCCCAAAGTAAGGATTGGCCAGCCTCGGTGGTGATGCATCATTGGAGAATACCGGATGGGCTGCGCCTATACAACTCGCTATTGCAGAGGACGTAAGTCTTGGCGCGTCGCGCAAGCCGCCGGGCTTCGGTTCTGTCAGCAGGAAGTTCTCCTCGAACGAGGCGATCAAGGAAAGGGACTCGCCAGTCCGTTCCTGGATCGGCCTCGGGAGGCTCTGCGTCAATTGCCATGGCCTTGGGCCCGGCGGGCGAGGTCTCGGTGGCAGAGGGGGCCTCAGGCCCTGCGGTGGGCTCGGCAGATGGGCCCTCTTCCGTCGAGGCGTAGTCGACGGATGGCTTGTGGAGGTCTCTGGCGAAGACGTTCGGGGGAACTGGGGTCCGTGCCGACGCCATCTTTGCTAGTTCGTCCGCGGCCTCGTTGAACTTTCGTGCAACGTGGCTGAGTTCGAGACCGTCGAACTTGTTCTCCAGACGACGTACTATCGCGCAGTACGCCTTCATTTTGGGGTCATGGCAGCTTGACTCTTTCATCACCTGATCGACGACGAGCTGCGAATCACCCCGTACGTCGAGACGTCGCACTCCAAGTTCGATGGCGATTTGCAGGCCGTTGACGAGGGCCTCGTATTCGGCGACATTGTTGGAGGCGGCGAAGTGAAGCCGGATCATGTAGCGCATGTGTACTCCGAGGGGCGAGATCAGGAGCAGGCCCGCGCCGGCCCCAGTTTTCATCAGAGACCCGTCGAAGTACATGGTCCAGCATTCTGATTGGATCTGGACGGGTGGCAGCTGTGTGTCGGTCCATTCGGCTACAAAGTCAAACATGACCTGTGATTTGATCGCCTTCCGAGGCGCGAAAGACAAGGTTTCCCCCATGAGTTCGACAGCCCACTTGGCTATTCTACCCGAGGCCTCCCAGTTTTGGATTATCTCTCCTAGAGGAAAAGACGACACCACAGTCACCGGGTGGGATTCGAAGTAGTGACGCAGCTTGCGTCTAGCCAAGACTACGGTGTAAACCAGCTTCTGGATGTGGGGGGTAACGTGTCTTAGTCTCGGAGAGCACTTCGCTGATGAAGTAAACAGGTCGTTGGACGGGTAGAGCGTGTCCTTTCTCCTGCCTCTCGACTACTATGGCCGCGCTGACCACTTGGGTCGTTGCAGTGACGTAGAGTAAGAGGTGCTCGCCCTCGGTGGGTGGCACCAGGACGGGGGGGTGGTGAGCAGTGCTTTGAGCCTGGCGAGGGCTTCTTCGGCCTCGGTGGTCCAAGAAAAGCGCTCGGACTTTCTCAAGAGGCGGTACAGGGGCAGGCCTTTTTCGCCGAGGCGCGAGATGAAGCGGCTTAGGGCCGCAAAGCATCCCATGACCCTCTGCACCCCTTTGAGGTCCCGGATCGGGCCCATGTTGGTCACGGCCGAGACCTTCTCCGGGTTGGCCTCGATCCCTCGTTCCGAGACTATGAATCCCAAGAGCATGCCTCGGGGAACCCCGAAGACACACTTCTCGGGGTTGAGCTTGATGCCCTTCTCTCTGAGACATGTGAAGGCAATCTCCAAATCGCCGACGAGATCCCCGGCCTTCCTAGACTTGACTATGATGTCATCTACGTAGGCCTCGACGGTTCGCCCGATGTGTTCACCAAAGACTTGGATCATGCATCGTTGGTAAGTAGCCCCTGCGTTTCTGAGGCCGAACGGCATGGTTATGTAGCAGTACATGCCGAATGGAGTGATGAAAGAAGTCGCGAGCTGGTCGGACTCTTTCATCTTGATTTGGTGGTAACCGGAATATGCATCAAGGAAGGAGAGGATTTCGCATCCTGCAGTGGAGTCGACGATTTGGTCAATTCGTGGTAGTGGGAATGGGACTTTCGGGCACGCTTTATTTAGACCAGTGTAGTCCACGCACATCCTCCACTTGCCACTTTTCTTTCTGACTAACACAGGGTTAGCCAACCACTCTGGATGGAATACTTCCTTGATGAATCCGGCTGCCATGAGCTTCTGCAATTCTTCGCCGATGGCCCTGCGCTTCTCCTCGTCAAATCGGCGCAGGCGCTGCCTTGCCGGCCTGGAGCCTGCCCGGATATCTAAGGCGTGCTCGGCGACCTCCCTTGGTATGCCCGGCATGTCCGAGGGACTCCATGCGAACATATCGACGTTCGCACGGAGAAAGTCGACGAGCACGGCCTCCTATTTGCCGTCGAGGGTGGCGCCGATCTTCAGTTCTCGGCCGTCGGGGACGGTGGGATCGACGGGGACGGGCTTGACAGCCTCCGCGGGCTCGAAGGTCCCGACGCGCCGCTTGGCGTCGGGAACCTCGCCACCAAGCTGGACGAGATCGGCGATGAGGGTCTCAGCCTCCACGACGGCCTCGGCGTACTCGATGCACTCGACGTCGCAGTCGTATGCATGTTCGTACGTGGACTCGACGGTGATGATGTCGTTGGGGCCTGGCATCTTGAGCTTGAGGTAGGTGTAGTTGGGGATCGCCATGAACTTGGCGTAGCACGGGCGCCCCAAGATGGCGTGGTAAGCCCCCTTGAATTCAACCACCTCGAAGGTGAGGACCTCCTTGCGGTAGTTGGAGGGAGTGCCGAAGCAGACGGGTAAGTCGATGCGCCCGAGGGGTCGCGTGCGCTTTCCTGGCACGATGCCGTGGAAGGGCGCGGAACCGCCTCGGAGCCGCGATTGGTCGAGCTCCAGGAGCTCCAGAGTGTTGACGTAGAGGATGTTGAGGCCGCTGCCTCCGTCCATGAGCACTTTGGTAAGTCGGGTGTTGCCGACGATCGGGTCGACGACGAGCGGGTACCGCCCGGGGTTTGGAACATAATCGGGGTGGTCATCCCGGTCAAAGGTGATTGCCTCCCGAGACCAGGAGAGGTACCGGGGGGTGGCCACCTTGACCGAGAAAACCTCCCGGCGTTCCCCTCTTTCGCTAGCGCATCGTGAGGCATGCCGAGGGTCCGCCAAAGATCATGAAAGCGTTGCGTACCTCGGGGAACCCGTCGTCCTTGTCCTCGTTCCGACCGCCGGGGCCCTTCTGCTTGGTGTCGTCGTCGGGGAGCCCGAGCCTGGCGTAGTAGCGCCGGAGCATGGTGCACTCCTCGAGGGCGTGCTTCACCGGACCTTGATGGTAAGGGCAGGGCTTCTTCAGCATGTCGTCAAATAGCCCGGGGACCGCGGAGATTCCTACGATCCGTTGTGGCGACCTAGACGGCCTCGAGGACTTCCTGCTTCCCTGGGCGACCCTTCTTCTTTTTCTTAGGGAGGTGGGGGGCTGAGGCCTCGGGGGCCTCTTCCCTCCGCTTCCCCTTGGGATCGGTGTTGGGGAAGATGGCTCCGACGGCCTCTTCCCCTGAGGCGAAGCTGGTGGCGATGTCGAGGAGCGCGGCAGCAGAGCGCGGGACGTTGCGTCCTAACTCTCGGACCAAGTCCCGACAAGTGGTGCCGGAGAGGAAAGCCTGGACGATCTCCGAGTCGCCGACGCTGGGTAGCTCGGTGCACTGTTTGGAGAAGCGTCGGATGAAGTCTCGGAGAGACTCGTCTGGCTTCTGGCGGCAGCTTTTCAGATCCCAGGAATTCCCAGGGCGTACGTATGTGCCCTGGAAGTTCCCGACGAAGATCCTAACCAAGTCGCGCCAGTCGTGGATTTGCGAGGGAGGGAGATGCTCGAGCCAGGCTCGTGCCGAGTCCGACAAGAGCAGAGGGAGATTGCGGATGATGAGCAGGTCATCGTCCGCGCCACCTAGCTGGCAGGCCAGGCGGTAATCGGCGAGCCAGAGTTCCGGGTTGGTCTCGCCGCTGTATTTCACGAGGTTGGCCGGCTGTCGGAACCAGGCGGGGAAAGGAGCAACACGGATGGCCCTGCTGAAGACCCGAGGTCCTGGCGGCTCAGGGGAAGGACTGCGGTCCTCACCGCTGTCGTAGCGACCGCCTCGGTGTGGGTGGTAGCCCCGTGCGGCTCCGTCGTCGTGGTGCCGTCGCCTGCCAACTACTTCGTGGTCGCCCTGTGCCTCGCGTTGGTCCCTAAGTCGGTCGCGCACCGAGGGGGCCCTGTTGACCGTCGGCGCGCGAGCGTCCTCGGGACGGACCGAGGCATCCTGGCCCCGGCGAGGTTGCGCTGTGGGTTGCTCCGAGGTGCCTCTACGTCGGCGGGAGGCGGAACTTTCGGCCTGCTGCACCGCTGCGGTCTCGAGAAGATCGCGGAGCTCTCCGCGGACCCGTCGCCCCTCGGTGGTGGAGGGCTCGGGCATCGCTCGGACCAGCATCGCAGCTGCTGCGACATTCTGGCTAGCGTGATTAAAGATTGGGGGTGGCTCTCCCCCCTCGTTGTCGTTGATGCGGTGATGGACGTCGCGGGCCCTCCCTCGGGCCCCTCCGCCCTCACCGCGCCCTTGCTGCTCCTGCTCGAGAGTGTCCCGAAGCTGTTGCAGAAGGAGTCGGTCTTGTTCGACCTTGTTTCGAAGCTCGCGGAGCTGCTCCAGGTCTGGGCGTCGATGCCCCCCACGAACGGGATTCTCGTTCCGTGCCGCCGGGGCCTCGAGACGCGGAGGTGTGGCATCGCCCGCCCCTGCCCGGGGCGGGGAATGGTTGCCTGTCCTTTCGTCCTCTTCACCCGCCCTTGGCATCCCGAGCCCGACGTGGAAGCACTCACGAGATGGATCGTAAGTTCCTTCGTCGTCAGAGTCGGAGTAGCCGAGGCAGTAGTCGCTCGCGGCCAAGAATTGGCGCAAAGCCCCAGGGTTGTGGAGTTCGGAGAAATCCACTCTGGGCCATGCCTCGTCCTCGTCTGAGGGGTCGGAGCGGGTGCTCAGGTCGAGAGCGAAGCGCTGGCGGCGTTCCGAAGGGTGCTCGTGAGTGGCAGCGTATGCGTAGGCGTAAGAGGCGGCGGCATTTCTCAACCCAAAGGGGTATGGGGACGGTGCCGTCTCCATATTCTGCCCCGCCCGGGTCGGCTCTTCAGGGAGTGGTGGAGCGGAGCTAGACGACTGGGCGTCGCCGCGAGCCCCCGGCGATTTTCCTTCGTCCATGCTCAGGCCAGACAGGTCCCCAGCCAGGGACCCCGTACCAACAGCTGGTCGTAGGGCATCGGCGGGGAGGGGCGTGCCGCCCTGGGCTCGCGTAGCTTCGGGGTGGCCTTGCCCGCGTCGCGCCTGGCGAGCGTGGCGAGAGCGGCCGCCCTGGCGCCGCCTGCGCCTGGGCTGCCGGGGGCGCGACTTCATCGTCGGACGGTGGGGGCTCGAGGAGTGAGGAGCACCATGTCGTACTCATGCCCTAGAGACATGAACTCTAGGCTCCCGAACCAAACTATGGTGCCGAGACGCAATGGTCATACGGGGTCTGCCATCCGGAACTTGCTAGGATGACGAAGCTGACACGCAGCGACCCCTACCTGGCGCGCCAACTGTCGGTGCTTTGGAACCAGGGGTCCCTCAACCAACGAGTGAATCTGTGCTGCGTGCCCCTAATCCCGGATGGTAGTGCAAAGAGACACAAGGTTTATACTGGTTCAGGCAATCGAGGCCCTACGTCCAGTCCGAGAGATCGATCTTGTATTCCTTGCACCGGAGTGCTCGTAGTAGGGGGTTACAAGCTAGGTGAGAGAGGGGACTAGCCCCAGGTCTCGGCGTGGGTGGTGCGGGCTGCTTGAGGCGTTGTTCCCAAGCAGCGTAGGAGTGCGTGGTTCTATCGGTGTGTTCGTCTTTTTTCTCCTCCCCTAGAAATGGCCCCGGTCCCTTCCTTTTATACTCTAAGGGAGGACCGGGAACGTACATAGGTTGCTACATAGCGCTTCTGCAAATGGGGTGTCGTGTCCGAGCCCTGTAGCCGGCCACTGTTGTTGTGGTATGGTCGATGGAGTGGCTCCGTCCTTGTCGTGCAGAAGTGACACGCCGGTCATACTTGATCTTGTGCGTCGTGGGGCTCCAGTACAGCTTGATGCAGGACATGGCGGGCGACGTGCTGGTCACCGTGTAATGACGTCGTAGTGGGCAGCGGCTCTGCAGATGCCGAGGCCGAGCCATCGTGGGGGGCTCGGCGGTCATGGACCCTCAGGCTGCCGAGCCCGTGAAGCAAACTGCCGAGGCCTCGGGGGAGTTGTTGGCCCTGGGTACTGATTCCGAAGCCACAGTAGCCCAGGCGCGGCTCCCCATGCTGCGTTGTCCTCAGAGCAGGAGTTGGCAGCACAGTGAGGCATGGGTGTCAACCACGTGCATGGTGGTTAGCACAGTGACGGATAACCCCTGCCTAGTCCGGGGGACGTGCAGGTCATCGCGTGAGGACGTCGTAGGGGGCTGTGGCTCTGTAGGTGCCGAGGCCAAGCCATCGCGGGGGGCTTTGGTGGACATGGGTCCCCAGGCTGTCGAGCCCCTAAGGCAAACTACCGAGGCCTTGGAGGGAATTATTGGTCCTGGGTACTGATTCCGAGGCCACAGTAGCCCAGACGTGGCTCCCCACGCTGCGTTGTCCTCGGAGCTGGAGTTGGCAGCACAGTGAGGCATGGGTGTCAACCATGTGCATGGTGGTTAGTACAGTGACGGGTAACCCCTGCCCAGTCCTACCTCCTGTCCCATCGGCCATTCTGCTGTACTATGCCGAGCATGCGGTTGTCGTCAGGGGCAGCAGTTGGCTGAGTTGATGCGACACGACGTTTTGTCAGAGGGACGGGAGGAGGAAGAGGCAGCGGAGTGCTGCCGAGCCCGCCTTGCGCGAGACGGAGGGTCGGTGGCCCGGCCGAGGCCTTTGGCGGGGAATCGCTCGAGGTCGGTAGTGAGGGAGCCTCGGGCGAGTCGGAGAATCGGCCGAGGCCCGCGGTGATGGGCCTCGGGCGAGTCGGAGAATCGGCCGAGGCCCCCGAGGCCTCGAGCGAGTCGGAGAATCGGCCGAGGCCAGCAGTGTTTAGCTGGTTTCGATCTCTACGAAGTCTAAGCAGTCGTTTTTTTGGGTCTTGCTTAGGGTACCCCTTCTCACGGTACCCGACACTATATATATCATGGAATGACATCTTAATCAACGCACGCTAGGACGGTGTCTAAGCACAATGGTAAGAAACTAACACAGGCACGATTCACAAGAATATCACGCAATAGATACAAAAATGTACCCGTTCCACGAATAGTGCTAATGTCCTCCTCACTGTCAATGTCATGCACGTCATCAGTGCCACCAATGCAACTTAAAGGTTCCGTGCCGTCTCCAAATGTAACCATATAATTAAAATTGAACCATACAATAAGCAAACTATGTTGCCACGATAATTTCAGTCACCGCACCAATAAATACTTTTATTAGCAGAATAAGTAACCTGATAATTGTTGTAAGCCATTACTGTAGGTTGACTGCCTATAGAGCCAGTCACTATTTTCGCCTGTTTCATTATTAGAATTCACATCTGCAAGTTTAAATATAGTAATTGTTATTAGTTATAACAGTATGGCAATTAAAATGACACTCAGCAATACCATCATACCTATTGAATGGCCAGCCATATTGTTTTCAAGATCAACATTCTCTTGGTTACTCATCTTATACCTCTGGCGGGGTTTCTTGTTTCTTTCACTCCCCTTTTCATCAGACATTGTTGCATACCGTTCTCTCCCTCTGCATCTTCTGCTCATTACGATCCCCATCTAGTGGCACCAACCATGATCGGGTATGATTCCCTTCAATAAAGTTTGGTGAGGAGTCAAAAACATATAAACATAGAACATGTAGGGAGGCTATAAAAGTTTATATACCTCCATGTGTTGTATTTGTAAGGTCCCCCAAAGGTACCCAATCACAGGTTGGCCTTGACGTGTCCATCGACACTACCTGTACTGTATATATCTATACTCTGAAAAAATTTATAGGAAATAATTAGGAATTTTTCAAAGTTCACAAAGCTCTAATTAATATGAGAAATATTAAACCGAGAGCTAATTGAGATGTACTAAACACAAGCAAGATAACTCACTGAAAATAGCTCTAGCTAGAAGCCCAACCAAACCACTAATTACCAAGCATGGATTCAAATAAAAGCAATAGAGAGGTGCCTAGAAGTTGCCGAGAATAAATACAAAGAACTTGCTGCACTGTCAACTACCATGCACCCTACAGCTAGCGAACACATAAAAATATATTGTTAACCAATTAAGCTTGTTCTAACACAAATAACTACAACTCAAGTATTTGACAAAGGAACAATGGTTAAACCAAAGCTCATGCTTGCCACTGCATATCAACCAAGACAAAAGAGCAATATTCAAAGCAATGCAATGGTTGAATTACTATAGTACAAAAAAGACATTGCCCATAATAAACTAAACGTGCACCTGCAACTCTAGATGCAAGTGCACAAGAGCAGTGCAAACCTGAGAGCTCTGCTGTTGTCAACCTGTTGTGCCAACCTGCTGATGATCTACAGAACAGATATTGCTGGTGCTACTGCAAGGAAATAAAATATGTTTGTCACAAGAAATCGAAGAACCACCTGCAACTCAAAATGCAAGTGCACAAGAGCAATGCAAACCTGAGAGCTCTGCTGTTGTCAACCTGCTCATAATCTACACCACAGATATTGCTGGTGCTACTACAAGGAAATAAAATGTGTTTCACAAGAAATCGAAGAACAAAGCAGAGTTTGTCTGTGGTTAATACTGTAAACTCCAGCCTGCAGAGCAGAGAGAGCACAGCTCCTCTTATTGAACAAACAATTGCTGCAGCAAAAACTGTTGTTCCTGGGCTAGCTGCGGCTGCTACTTGACCTGCAGATCAGGATATGATATGGCTGCTGCTCTTGGCACAAAGTGAAAGAGCAGAGAGGGGTCTGGTGCTGCACTGCTGCCTAAAAACAGTAAAAATGCATTGTAAAATTTTGGCCGGCCGTGGCTGCCTAGTCCTGGTTTTAGGGTTTTGGCCGACCGCTAGCTAGCTGTAGCCGGGCAGGGCTGGCCCATGGCCGGCCGGGGGTATCTGCTGGCCGACTGTGGCCTAGCCAGGGACGACTGTGGCCTGGCCATAAACAGACGGTGAAAGCAATTCGCATTTAACTAAATCCTCTATCCTTCCAAAAGCAATTGCCGGACTATAAACAGTAGGTGGGATGCAAAACAAAATTGAATTGTCGGTTAATGAATAGTAGGTCAATCAGCACCACCTGAAATGAGCGGCGGGCTTTCACGATGGGCTGCGATGCTCGATCGGCCGATGTTCGTAAGTCCACGTCGGCGACGTTGGCTCCATCTCTGGTGCATAGGAAGAACGGCAGGCCACCACAGACGGCGGTGGTAGGGCTGCCTGAACGCCGGGTGATGGGCGGCGATGCCTGTTCGCCAAGGTGTCCTCACCGGCGACGCAGGCTCCAGGTCAGATGTCGGCGACGCGGGCACGCACGATCATGGCGTGCTGGCCCGGCGAGGGAGATCATGGAGGCGGAGGGGTCGTGGACTTGGTCGCAAAGGAGGCGGGGCGTAGGTCGCGGACGGTGGCAGGGTCTCATGGTGCACTGAGTCTCACGGACTTGGTCACAAACAGTGGCGGGGTCTTAGGTTACGAAGGCCGATCGCGGAGGCCGATCGCGAAGGCCGGTCGCAGAGGCCGATCACAGAGAAAGAATGTCGCCAAAACGCACGATGGTGAATGTGTCGCGGAGAAAGAAGGTGATTGTGAGTCAATAAGGCAAGGAGTCTCACGATGGTGATTGGGTCCCACCTTCCTTGTATTTGCACGGAGTCACGATGGTGATTGGGTCCCACCTTCCTTGTATTTGCACGGAGTAGATCCTTGTATTGGGTCACGGTGTTTGCGCGTCGTTTTGATTCTACGAAGCCGCGGGATCGCAAGAGGGAACGGCGGCCCCAAAACTTTGTCGCACCAAAAAGTGTCCACGTTTTGTTCTTTTTAGTTGTGGGAGACTAGTATTGTTTTGCTTGATTTAAGAAACAAAAACTACTTGAATAGTTGCATTTATTTGCTTCATGAACTTTCCTTGATGAAATCAATCCATGATTATGCTGGCTGGGTCTAATTCTAACTACACTTTTGTAGGGGGCAAGAAAGAGAAAATAAGGTATCATGGATTTGAATTCCCCCTGATTTTGATTTCCTGGATGAAGCTTACGGAGAAGCATCTCAAGCAAACACTTCCTTTTGTACTCAACTAGGCCCTACAATTTCTACAATTTCTAAGATAAGACTATCTCTTGAGGAGTCTAAATTTGAAGATAACGAGCAACTTTCAAGTGCTGCTCCCACCACCCAAGTTGCTGCTCTCTCACCCTAAAATGCTATTGCTACTGCCCACCAGATGCAACCATCTAGTTACATTTCTATATGGACATCAACATTAACAGAATCTACCTGAGGGCCAAGGCTTAGGCCTATGATCTAAAAAACTACTTTCAGAAGCTCAGTGCCTATCACTTTTATTAGAGTCTAGGCACCCAGCTGACATGCAAAGAAAGCGAATACATGGTAATTTTTACCATGCATTTTGTTTCAATGTTTCAGTTACTTTTGGAAGCCCTGAAATATTCTGCCAGTTTCAATATTGAATGTTTCACAACAAATGTGCATTGTGTTAGGCAAAATAGTGTTAGGCATTAAGCAATAATATTGTTATAAATTAGGCAAAACAGTGTGGCTGATAAAGCAATAATAGTGAGACTACCAGAAATGAAGGCTAATAGCTCAGGCATGAGGAGAAATGGGTGCACGTAGTTCTAAAATTTAGGCGAGCAAGGTTAGCTGTAAAGGCAAGATCGGCGAGTGCATATGTAGCCCCGCTCGGTCGCTCGGAGGAGGACCTGGGATGGTGACACATGGTGAGGAGCACCACACCAGCCGGATCCAAGGTCATGGGGATAGCAAGATGTAAACAGTGCATTGAAATGTTAAAAATACATGTGCAAGTGCAAGATGTAGCAACTGAAAAGAAGTACCTAAAAGTTCTAGCGGATGTTCCTAGAGCCTTTATGGTGATGAGCAGGTTGCTGCTGGTAATGTTGTAGCGGATTGCATTTTCTTAGGCAATTTAAGTGTCATTCACTAGGCAACAATGTCTTCCTAAATAGGCAATTTATGTATTTTGAAAAAGCAAAAAGTATGGTGTATGTTTTCATTTGTTTATGCACCGCATCTATGTTTGTAACAGGCCAGAAATGTATTCAAGCAGAGCCAAGGTGTGGTGGGCTAAAATAAAAAACAATTGTATCTAAAGAAAAAGCCAAGGTGATTAAATCAAAACTAATTTTCAACAAAGCCATGTTACCTTAATAACTGAACCAGAAATGTTCACAACAACAGCAGAAAAAAAAGCCACCACCAAAAAACTATTGTGCAATTTTCAAGCGACTGGAATATCAAGTTTGCGTATTCATCATGAGGCGCAACACACAAAATGCAGTTAATCAAAAAATCTACGCGGTGCTAATGCCTCACCTGCATCAGTCGCCACCCCCCCAGTTTGGGTCACTTGCACGCTGGACTCAGAATCACCCCCATGGACGCAGACATATCCAGCACTGAGATATCAAATTAATCTCTCTACAAAATTCGTGGCAGATTCTCAATCAAGAATAGCAGTAGCTCTCCTCATCCATTTGTTAGCATGATTGCCCTAGAAAGGACACCAATTAGCATGAAGAGGAAGGGAGATTACCGTTGTGCTTGGTGCGAGCTAACTGTGGACAGAACAATGCAAGTGGAAACCTCATTCAACTGGAAATAGAGAATTTTAGATCTTTTTGATCTTATAAGCTCCTTTGCTGAATGAAGCTGCACAGCCTCTACCAAGCTTGTGTGTTCTTGTGGCCTGACAAGCTCCGAGCAAACATAAAACCCCCCTCAGAAACACATCTTTCGTTTAATTTCTAAGGTAGCCAAAATAACTGCAACATTATTGACATAGTAGAATGTCCGTACTAACTGTAATTTAAAGATTCATGCAAAAAAAGAAATGAAACTTCATACTACATTGTTGGATATACAACCATTTTCAATTTTTTTTCTGCAAATTCCTGGTATGAGCCATAATCACAACTTTTAATTGGCACATTAGATGTGTGCAGACATATATTCCATCCTAAAAAAAACAGACATATATTCCATGAAGTTAGAGCATCTCCAAGAGGCTCCATATTCTTCCTAAATGCTAGGAATAGAGATTTTGGTGAAAAACTACACTCCAACCGCTCTTCTAAATGATCATCCAAGTATAGCTATCTTCTCTGTTATAGATTTTTCGCTAGCCAAAAATAGAAGACGAGAATGGCTCTCTAAAATGTGCATGAGATATAGAAAAACTATTGAAGATTGAAAAGATAAAGAAATGATGATTTAGAGAGTGAGATTTAGAAAGGCTCTCGGCGATGCTCTTAACATACCACACAAAAAATTTGGAACTACAACCCAACCATGAGCACTGAATGATCGCACCTGCAAATATCAATGGATTAAAGCCATACCTGCAACTGCAACAGATGTAGCTGCTCACCGTCCAGTGCGGGTCCGGCCACACCCGCGGCTGCGACGGCAGCAACGGGCGGACTGGGGCTAGAGCAGGGCTGGGAGACGACGACGCCCTGCGCATCAGGCGACCTTGGGGTGGATCTAGGCCTTCAGAAGGCAGATCCGGTGGAGACCGCAGCGGCCGTAGCTCGACCACCACGCAGAGCTGGTCCGGCCCAACCCGCAGCTGTGAGCAGCTGCGACGGGCAGTAGACGGGCAGTCAATGTGTGGTTGGGAGACGGCGGTCGCCCACATCGGCGGCGGCAGCGACCTTGGTGCAGGCCCAAGCCTTCGGAGGGCCGATCTGGCAGGAGACGATTCGGAGCGGCTCCCCGGCGACGAGGAAGGCTGACCTGGGTTGGGGGAGGGCTCCGAGCGACCTAGGTGGGGGTGGAGCGGAGAGGGAGGGAGAGAGGGAAAAGGAGGAGAGGAGAGCGCTCACGGACACCAATGGTGGCGGCGGCGGCGGCCACCAAGCGTCCCTGGCCACGGAACCAGGTCGCTGGGGCAGAGAGGGCGTGCGGGCGCGCTGCGGGTGGCTGACGAGTCAGGGAGGAGAAGAAATGAATAGGCGCGTTCGAGTGGATGGTGTGCGTGCCGTGCGACAAAAGTACGGCCGGCTAATAAGTAGTCTTCACCTTATTATTATTAAGCTGGTATCTAGAAATTCAAATCCAACACTTTCGGCCCGTCTATTCGCACTGCCACGCTATGCCTGAGGCGCGGCGAGGCTGCCCACATGGCAGCAACCAGGGCCCTAATCGGTGACGTGGCTAGCTCTACCGCACCACCGAACAGGGGACGGCGATGACGCACCACACATCATGGCGCGGCAGTGGCGCGCCACCGTCCAGGGCGAAAGCCTAATATAGGCCCGTGGCCCAGTCCCGCCCCTCCCTCTCTGTTTCAGTCGCCAGGGCACAGTAGCCGCCTTCGTGCCGCCCTGCCCCTATCGGCGCGCCTCCTAGCCCGCACCACCACTCCATTGCCTCCCGGCTCCCCAACGGTCGGCCGTCGAATTTCCCTCCCTTAGCATTCCCCTCCATACCTTCTTCGAAGCTCCTCATCGGCCTTGTCAAGGTAATGAAGCTCCTCCTCGGCCTCCATGGTGGATCGAAAGATTTGAATGAGTAGGTAGGGTATGGAGGAAAATATAAGTTCATTAGAATGTTGGATTGAAGGATTAGGATTAGGATTGCCAATGCTAAGATTAATTGGTTAGTTAGAATTATGATTACCATGTATTTTGCTTGTTTGAGTTTGTATCTCTACTTTTATATGTGAATAAATATATGGACGCACGATTGATGTATCAAATTTTATTTTTTACTGACCAAAGTATAGTTTTTATATAGTTTTCATGTTTGCATCTAAGATAGAGTTTGCAACAAAGTGTAGGTTATATTTTATTTGTTGTAATGCAAATGGTTCTCATTGACATTAATTTATGATATTTTGATTTTTGTTTGTTAAATTACAACCGTTTTGTTAGATGCAAGAAATGTATCAGGAGAAGTTTTGGCGAAAACGGGGTCGTTCTCGAGAATTATACCCTGACGCGTCTAGCAAAGATGCCCCCGTCCATCCTGACCTCCCTATCCCTAACTATGACTGTGGTTTCCCGGGCGACGTGTTTTAATCGAGACATCCAGACACAGCGCGCATTGCTTCTGCACATGTAGTCGTTTTAATGTAAGTAATTGTTTCCACTGTCTTTTTTCTTCATTTGTGTAAGTAGGCTACTAATATTTTGTTGGAATCTTTTTGTGTAGGACCATGGGAGGTGTTTTTTCTTTCAGTGGATCGACGGTGCAGAGAAGTTTGATCCTAGGTACCTCCTTTTCGACGATTGGTGTAGAGAAAGACATCCATGTGAGCGCTTTCAGCATTGGGTTCCACCCCTCCTAACCCCCCCCCACCAATGACGGCTAAAGAGAAGCACATAGCCACAGTTAACTCGAGGAACCTCCTCTGTGCGAATGCGGAGATCGAGCTATGATAAACCTTGATAATACGTTAGAGTTTGTGTGTCCGAACAAACACAAAATAAGTGAAAAATGTATCTGATTAAATGTTTATCTCTATAGGTGTGCGTATACTAATGTATTCTCTTGTAACGTTATGGATTTGCAAAGTGTTGTTTCAATGAGTGGCTCTACCGTCCTAAGAATCAATGGCCGGAGCTCAAATCTGGACCACGAACACCAATTCACCTGAAAGTTAGGTAACTACAATTAGTTTTTTGGAACAATAAAAAGCAACAACACCGAGCAGCAGTATCAAAGTGGTCATTATCTGGTGCTGTGTCAGGACGTCTAGCATGTCCGAGTACTGCCTGTACTGATGCTTCGGGTTCCCTCTAACTACCTCCGCTTCTTGCCAGACGTATAGAGCAGTCGGTCCTACGTCCACGTGATTCCATGCCTGTATTGAATAGGATAGTCAGTCACAAGTGCGGCATCAAGTTTGAGGAAAATAAAAAATCAATGCACTTATAGATAAACGTGAACAACGGGCCTCCCAACTGGCCATCGCTCCCAACACCAAACCTATAGTAGGTGGGAACAACCTTCTAGGTTGGCACCTCCTGTACTGCGTCGACAGGCAACGCAGAGCTGACGATAGATCTATGCTAGGACCGCGCTGCCCTAGCTGTACGCTCCTATATTCTCCTAGGGCTGGCTTAGTATGTTGAGGAAGGCCCAGTTGATGGTATTAACCGACGCGTCGGGGAACAGGAAGGCGCCTAAGAAGTGCCACAGCCACACCCTAGCATACCTCTCGATCTCCTACTCTGGAGTGTCTTGGTGCAGCGGTGCCTTGAAGTTTTCTGTTATCCAGACCGAACTGACACCGGATGTTTTCCTACAATTTTTAAAAGACAATTACATGAGAGCTAAGGAAACAAAAGTAAACATTAAATTAGGCAAAGACAATATGCATCATAAAAGTTATGTACTAAACCCTCCATTTAAATAGCAAAATAATTTGTAGAATATATAGATCAGCGACAGACTTAGACCATCACATATATTTGTGATATAAGAGACCAACCAAAGACTTGCATATGCTGGTGTCAAATTGGTAAATGTTTGGAACATAGAAATTCTTACTTTGCTCTCTTAATATCCTCGTCCTCGGGTGGTCTTCTGCCACAGAACTGCTCCACCAAGTCCATCCAGTGATCGTTATCAAGGATCCTAGTCACTGGAAGACCCCCCAACCACAGACACAGAATCATCTTCACATCCTGCATCATGATAGTCATCTTACCGCAAAGAAGGTGGAAGGTGTGGGTCTCTGACCTCCACTTGTGGGTTTTTAATTCAATACAAGAAGTTTTTTAATTTAAACAATGACACAAATCAATGCTTTGTACTGTCACAACGTGTATCAAATCATACCTATCGACAGCAGCAGTGAGAAAGTGTAGGGTCGAGGATCGGTAGCCCAGTGTTGAAGACGCGGACGATCTCAAGGAAGCCGGCACGCTGTATGTATGGCCGGTATCGCTCGTCCCAGCAGTGCAATTGATGCGTGCGTAGTCTAAGAGGTACCAAGTCCTCCTGAAACTCTGACAGGCGCTGGGCTCGATGGTCCTTATCGTAGTGCACCTCAAGAATGGGGGTACTGCAGATGATGATCCCCCATCCTAGTTCAAATTTCAAATGTATATGTTAGAATAAACATTAAGAGTACTATAATTTTATGGAACATTAGTGCATAAAAACAAAGTAAATGTAAAAGGAATAAACTATTATGCAAAATTACATAATAAACATATATCATAATAAACATAGCTCCAAAGTTCCAATGTACTAACATAGTAGTTTTAAATAGCATAGCAAACAATTAACATTAATATAATAAAATATATGATATATGCACCTGTTGCCCTTGCCTTCTATGCCTGCTAGCCTTGTGACTAGGTTCTTTGCAAATGGAGCAAAGATTCCTGCCACGGGTCTCGTTGAAGTCTCCCCCTCCGTACATGTCTTCGCTGTACCCTCTCATAGCGTCCATGTTCCCCTTGAGTCACTTCTTTGGGCGCGGCGTGCGTGCGGGCGCGTGTGCAGGCGCGGCGGGCTGGGTGGTGGCGTGGCGCGGCGGGACTGGGCCGCGGGCCTATATTAGGCTCTGTCGTGCCCTGGATGGTGGTGCACCACTGTCGCGCCATGATGCGTGGCGCGTCACCGCCGCGCCCTGATTGGTGGCGTGGTAGAGCCAGCCACGTCACCGGTTAGGGGCCCTGGTCACTGCCACGTGGGCAGCCTCATTGCACCCCATGCATGGCGCGGCAGCGTTAAATCGCCGTGCCGTGCGAATAGGCGCAGCCAAAAGTGTTAGATTTGAAAAAAAAACAGTGTTAGTTTTAAAATGTGTTAAAAATAAAAAAAAAAATCGGTATCTAAAGATCCATGCACTCAACAGAGCTAGATTTAAACTTCTCAAATCTAGAGTACCAAGCCTCCGAACTCTTTTTTCTAGGTAATCAAGTGCCAATTAGCAAGATGATATCTGTGCTTATCTTCAATATTATTCCATAAAAAATCACCCATATGAGAATTGGTCATGTCAATTGGTCCTTTGGGGAGTTTAATGATGGATAACAAGTAGATAGGTATACTAGCCAAACAAGCTCTAAGGAGAGTGAGCCTGCCTGCATAAGACAGGAGCCTCCCCCTCCAACCAGCTATTCTCTTTATTATCTTGTGAATTACAGGTTGTAAGTTAGCTCTCTTCAACTTAGAATAGTGAAGGGGCACACCTAGGTATTTAATAGGAAAATCACTTTTTTGTGTAAAATATTTTAGCAAAATCATTAGCTTTGTCCTCATCCATCCCAATTGTGAAAAGATCACTTTTTTATCATAGTTAATCTTCATACCATACATTTGTTCAAAGCAAACCAAAAGCCACTTCAAAGTGCTAGCCTTCTCTATATATATTATTTTCTAAAAACAATAGAATATCATCTTGTGAACTTAGGTGGTGTTTACATCAAGGAATAAAGTTTAGGGATGTCACATTGGGTATCACATAGGAGTGTTAGGATAGTAATAATAAAATAAATTACAGAAGTCCTCACTAATCAGCGAGACGAATTTATTAAGTCTAATTAACCCGTCATTAGCACATGTTTACTGTAGCACCACATTGTCAAATCATGGACTAATTAGGCTTAAAAAATTCGTCTCGTAAATTAGTCGCAATCTGTGCAATTAGTTATTTTTTAGTCTATATTTAATACTCCATAAATATGTCCAAACATATGATATGATAGGGAGTAAACTTTAGGAAGAGGAACTAAACAAGGTCTTATAGCTCCTCTTCCAACTTATAACTCCTCCTTCCAACTTATGATCATACGGTAAACTTATAACAGTAGAGTCTCGAATGTTACACAAAGCTACATACCAGTGTCTGATTATATTTTCAACAACACCAAAACGCAAAAAAGCTGATGCATGCATCATTCGATGATGGGCAAATGACTAATAAAAAGAAAAGCTACTGATGATTGTTAACCGTTAAGGCAAAGCTACTGATTCATGCATGGCAGCGCTTTAGTGCATGTTTGGGTTGATTCCGTTGCATGGAATTACGAAAAGTTACTGCAGGTCTGGTGTTCACACATGTGTGGTCATTTAATTTGGTTGATCAATTATTTCCTATATAACTTATTCTGAAAAGACGTATGTACATATGCACACACGTACATTGCTTAACCCATAAGCAAACATGCATATGTGCTTTTATCAAAAAGAAAAAAAAAAAGATACGTGTTAGTCATATACAATATGTGGCACCGACGCCAGTCTAGTCACACCCAGACCGTATGTCCTTTTTTTGGTTCAGTATCGGATCAGGTTGATTGATTAATATATATGCATGCATTGTGCGTGGCCTGGATATATATACACGATGATTTTGTACAATTTGATAAACTTACCACCACTACCGGCCTCTTGCTAGCTGTTTGTATGAGAGATTTGCTTTTCACTACTGTTTCCAGCAATAAAGTGGGTAAATAAAGTACTGTACCATGATATGCACGATATGTTATATTTTATTTACGTATACGGACGACGTCGACAAACGTGCCCCCAACCAGTTACCAGTGTATTGAACAGCTTGAATTGACATGGAAAAGTGTATATCAGCTCGTATATGTACGTATTATTGCAATTGGCATGCAGCATAAGTGGGCTACTACATATATATTGTTATGTAATTGATCAAATATTGTGATTTTAATAACTATTTATTAATACCAAATAAATGATCCTAAGAGTCACACCATTAGATTTATACTACTAGATTCGTCGTGGAAACCATTCATAATATGCAAATCTTTATACGTCAAATGATTAATAAACATTGCTCTAGTCAAAATACATTATGATTATTTTGAGAGTTGAGACCATGCATGTCAGTGTTTGTCTGATCACAAATGTATGACTTGTAAGGCCAGTCCTAATCAAGAGCGTGACGTCAGCAAAAATAATCAATTCATGGTTGGAAAAACGTTAAATGGTTTCGTTTTTTGTGTTTTGTATGTTCTTGTTGCATTTAATTAAAGGGGAATTTTGCTGCAGGACACCGTAAAAATACATAATATGCTGATGGGCACCGCCAAAACGAGAATTTGCCCAAAGACACCGTAAATTCGTGGTTCTTTGCCTCGACACACCGCACCGATTATTTTAATCATTTCTCAGATTTGCGGAGAGAGAAGACGGGTGAAATGACTCTTTTGCCCTTGTCTTCAACCTCCGGCTGGTCATTGTTTTTTGTTCTAACACATCGCTGCCGTCTTTTCTTCTCCGGCGAGGTCTCGTCCTGCTCCCCAGCACCGGTGAGCCCGTCGCCACCTCGTGCAGCACCGTTGACTCGCCGCCACCTAGGCATCTCGTCTCCGAGAGCGGCATCCGCAGACTCCATGGACGGCGTTGCCTTCCTCTCTGCTCCGGCCATCTCCAACCTTTCCTCATCCGCCATCAAGCCGTGCCACACCACGTCGCCGCCAACACGGCATGCTTGGTCAAGTTGACCCGACGCTGGCCTCCCGCCCTCGCGCGCAGCACGTGCCGCCGCCAGCCCGACCCCGCCACCGTCCTGCCAGCGAGCCCACACGGGCCAGCAAGCAGCGCGCGGCCAGCATCGCCGCTCCAACCTACCATGCTGCCGGCTGGCTACTGCTCCCCTCCAGCCGAGGCCCTCCCGCCGTCACGCGCAGCACGCGCTGCCGCCGCCCCGACCCCACCGCCGTCCTGCCAGCGAGCCCGCGCCGGACCCCCACGCCGTGCTCGGCCCAGCACCGCCGCTCAGCCTTGCCGTGCTGCCGGCCGGCTGGCCGGCGAGCCCGGCCGGAGCCCCTCCCTCCCACGCGCGTGAGCAGCAGCTCCTCCATGGCTTCCATGGCCATGGAGTGAGAAGGAAAATGGACCTGTTGAAGTCTCGGCCCACCACGAGATGCCTAGGTGGCGACGAGTCAACGGTGGGCTCGCTGGTGCTGGGGAGCAGGACGAGACCTCGCCGGAGAAGAAAAGGCGACGGCGATGTGTTATAGCAAAAATCAATGACCAGCTGGAGGTGGAAGACAAGGGCAAAAAAGTCATTTCACCCACCTTCACACTCCGCAGATCTGAGAAATGATTAAAATAATCGGTGCGGTGTGTCTGGGCAAAGAACCACGAATTTACGGTGTCTCTGGACAAATTCTCATTTTGGCGGTGTCCATCAGCATATTATGCATTTTAGCGGTGTCCTACAGCAAAAATTCCCTTAATTAAAAGACATGTTACGGCACCCACAATGGTTAGAGCTTTACTAGCTCTAAGCCAATTTTCTCCAATAATACTAACTTTTAGCACATAGCTTTTTGAAAGGATCAAGATGCCCAAGAGGGGGGGTGAATTGGGCTAATTCTAAATTTTCTTGCAATAATCAAATCCTATGGATAGCCCAATTAACCCCTTGTGCCTAGAAAAATATTTATATCAAATTAATGCACAACAACCTCTCAACCTAAGTTCCAAACTTACTCTAGCAAGCAATTCTTATGGGAATAAAAACAAGTATTGAATTGCTCAAAGTAAATGCTCAAAGTAAGTGCTCAAAGTAAATAGAGAGAGAAATGAACGCGGCGATGTTTTGCCGAGGTATCGGAGAGTCGCCACTCCCCACTAGTCCTCGTTGGAGCACCCGCGCAAGGGTGTAGCTCCCCCTTGATCCGCGCAAGGATCAAGTGCTCTCTACGGGTTGATTCTTCGACACTCCGTCGCGGCGAATCACCCAAAACCGCTCACAACTTGAGTTGGGTCACCCACAAGCTCCGCCGGGTGAACACCAAACTCCCAATCACCACTAAGCCATCTAGGTGATGGCGATCACCAAGAGTAACAAGCACGAACTCTCACTTGACCACGCGAAGCCTAATGAGAAGATGGATGCACACTTTGCTACTCTTGATTTGCTAGTGAGGCTACTCTCTTGGATTCTCGAATCACAAACACCTCACTAGGACCTTGCTCTTCTTGGCACTCACAAATGTGTTTCTCAGCTATTGGAATGAGCAAAAGATACTCCACTCACGAGTGGAGCTTCTATTTATAAGCCAGCCTGAAAAACGAACCGTTATGAGCTTCTGCGGGATGACCGGACGCTCCGATCGTGATGACCGGACGCTCCGGTCAGTTCAACCCGTGAACCAGTTTTCAAGTGATGACCGGACGCTGTCAGGGTCCGGTCAGTACCGACCGGACGTGTCCGGTCGCTCTTGGATGCTTACTGTAAACGACCGGACGCTGGATACACAGGGTCCGGTCACACTGACCGGACGCGTCCGGTCACTCTTTTCCAAGTCTGGACCCTTACTGGAGTCGACCGGACGCTGGCCCTCAGCGTCCGGTCACATGACCTCCCAGCGTCCGGTCATACCAGACTTGATCCCCTTGGTCAAATGAACTGACCGGACCCTGCAGCCAGCGTCCGGTCGCACCGGAGCCAGCGTCCGGTCAGTGTTTTGACCCTCCATTCACTTCCAACTTTCGAACATATGTGAATGAAGTTTGCTCCAAAAGATCTTAGGCATTTATAGGAGCTACCTAGAGCTAGTTTTAACAAGTGTGCACCACACCTAACTCACTAGACTCAACTAGGTCAAGCTACCCATTCATACCCCTCTTCATAGTACGGCCAAAGGAAAAACAAAGTCCTAAACTACTCTAAGTGTCTCTCCAACTTCAATCGACACTTAGAACTAGTTATCCTTAACCTTGTCGTCCATCCTTTGAAAACCGAAACGATTTCCATCGTAGGGGCATGACAACTTCGATTGCCCAATCGATCTCTATTACCATGACCTAACTTAATTGTCTCTGCAAAACACACGTTAGTCATAGTAATCTTGTATTGACATTAATCACCGAAATCCAACTAGGGGCCTAGATGCTTTCAATCTCCCCCTTTTTGGTGATTGATGACAATACCACCTCGAGTATGTTATGGAGTGAGGTTTTTGACGGGCTTGGTTCATATAAGCTTTTGTCAATAAGAACAAAAGAGTTAGTCAAGCTTATATGACCCAAGCCAAAACAATGTACTCAAAGGATATGAATTGACCATGAGTACCAATAACAAAGCTCATTTGCTTCGAAGTGTAAACGCGGAAGCAAAAGCAAATGAGCATTCCACAAGTGATATGACATAGAGATAAAGCAAAGTAGAAGTCACACATGTCAAATATCACAACCACGTAGATAGCACTATCACATATAAATAAGAGTATGCATGAAAGTAAACACACGAATGCATAAGTAATAGTGTATCACACAAATAAAACTCCAAAAGTATATAATAAGCTAATACTAGATAACTAGCTCCCCCTGAAACTCGCTCCCCCTAAGTCTACATACTCAAACCCTCTCCCCCTTTGGCGTCAAACACCAAAACCTAGGGGTCGGACGGCGAGGCTGCAGCGGACGAGTCGGGCGCTGAAGTATGTGGAGCAAGATGGAACTGGGCGCCATCATCATCTGACCCTGAGCTCTGAACTGACTGACCCTCTGAAGCAGGAAGTGTCGCTGAAGCGGTCTAGGTCTGAGCTGGTGCTGCCTGTGAAGCTGCAAGTATGTCTGTCGTAGGATCTGACGAGGCGACAGACGAGGGGAGCCGCTAAGTAGTCATGATAGCTGGAGCGGCTGTAGATGGACCAGCAGTATGCATGTGAGGCGGGGTAGGCATGCCGGTCAACTCACTGAAAGATGCTCCAAGACTCCTGGAGACTGATGACTCAGGCATGAATAGTGAGGACATCTGCTCTGGTGAGAAACCCGTGTGATAAGGAGTGAACTGCGGGGCTACACCAGGTGAAGCTAACCACTAGGACACCTGTACAGGAGGTGACGGAAACTGAGCTGGAGGCTGTCCCTGACTCTGAAGCCCGATAGGCTGTACTGCTAGAGTCGTCGAAGTGGTAGGAGGCTGTGCAAGCTGGGGCGAAGTCTGTGGCAGTGGGATCCCAATGGCTGTCACTACATGCTGCATGAATCCCATGAGCTGCTGCTGCATAAGTAACTGCTGGTGCTGAAGGAGCTGCTGCTGCCGCTGAAACTCATCCTAACGAGCCTGAAACTATGCGAAGTTTGTAGCTGTCTCCTGTGCCTGTCATGTCTGATCCTGCTGCATCCGCTCAAGAATAGCAATGAGAGAGGGGTCTGTCTATGGAGCAGGTGGAGCAGAACTGGAGCTACCTGCCTCTGCATCGTGTCTGCGTGGAGGCATCTGAGGTATAGGCTGGTAGTCGTCGTCGGAGCTGTCACTGTACTCACTCACCTCCTGCTGTGCCTCTAGCTCCGCCTCCTCAGTGGCTGCAATCCCTCTGATGATCTCGTCCTGCTGAGCTGTGGACTCTGGCACGTCGGGACAACGGCTAGGCTGTCTGGGTGCCGGAGGAGTGGCATGTCTGATCCTCTATGACAGGTTGTAAGCTGGGAACTCCGTAGTGGCACCTGTATACTCATCCATCATGCCAGGGGGCTTATCAATCACAACTCTGCGGATGAGAAACGTGATCCAGTGAGCATAGGGAAGCTGCCTGCGACCCTTGAATCCCTCAGCTATAGTATCCTCCATCTCTGAAAGAAGGAGGTCCCAGATATCAAACACTGTCATCTGCATAATGGCATTGAGAAGTCAGAGCTGTAAGCGAGTCAGACCCTCCCTGTATCCCAACCTGGGAAGCAATGTCCTCCTGATGATGGCCTCTAGTATCCTCGCTGTAGGAGTCAAGTCACTGGGGTTCCTGCTCGACCCCTCACCAAACGGCTCCTTGAAGCAATGGCGCACTAAGTCTGTAGGGGGCACCAACCCTCCATGAGGACGCCTGGGAGGCTCCTGATGTCCATAGCAAACCTCATGCATCCTTACAGGCTGCTCCTATAGTCTCAGTATCTCTCTGGCCCTGCTACTCGTCACTCTATAATCTTTGCCGTTGAAGGCAAAGTGAATGAATCTGTGATGAGGATCGATGTAGAGCGAGGCATAAAACTGACGAACCCAAGAAGGTACATATATCCCTATCCGTCCAATCAGATCTGACAGTCCTGGCAAATATGACAAATATTGCCGAATCCCCTCTCTGGCTGCTGCCACAATGGACTCTATCTGACAGACCCTCTATGATCTGAACACTGCCCCACTGTTTAGATATGCATTGTAGAAATCCTCCTACAGTGGCGTGTAGAACCCCTTAGCTGCTCTCTCATCCCTCCTCGGAGGAAACCAGACCTCAAACTCAACAAACCGCAGCTGCTGAACCTGCTTGGCTGTAGCGGCCCTCAAGTCGAGGTGAACCACTGGAGGAGGACCCTGTGGTCTGGGCGGAGGGCGTGAACCCCTGCGCTGTGTAGCTGGCCTCGGTGGAACTGCAGCACTGGTACGACTTGAGCGGCGTAGCTGAGGTGCCGGCTCGGTCTCCTGACTCTCCTGAGTCTCCTGGGCTGGCTGAGGCTCTACTGGTGGAGGCTGCTGCTGTGCTGATGGACCCTCCTCAATGGCAACCCGTCATCCTGCAAGCGTGGCAGTCCCAGCTGGACTACCGTGACGACGCTCAACCTCCTCAATCGCAGCTCTGACTGCGGGTGAAACTGGCTGATCTGCAATGACAACTCCGCTGCGGGTGCCACCTCTCTCGGCACGCTCTGCGGCCTCTGCAACAGCTGCTGCTCTAGCTGTCTCTGCATCGGGGGTACTTCCGCTTCTTGAATGTTACCTGCTTGGTTGACTTGCCTTTAGATCCAGCTGGCTGGCGAGGCGGGGGCCTCCTATCATCATCACCTAGGCCACCACCAACATTCTTGGTGCGAGCCATCTGAACTGACAAGATGGTGAACTGACGCTGATGAAGATCAACTGTCAAACTGTCGCTTTCGAGGCTTGGCCTCGATCCTTACTCGCGAGCTTGGCTCCGAGTTAACTGCCAACTACCAGACGAAACACAACGGAACTGACTCGCTGCACGATAGAATAGATGGATATACAAATAAATACCATATATCTAATAGATGCGAAACCCTAATAGAGAAAGCAATGTAGATGCGAAATTGAATCGAGTGGCTTTCTACCTGACGAACAGCAATCCAAGAAGAGATAAGATATCACGTGGGGGATCCTCAGAACCGGGCTAGGGTTAGGTCAAACGCCCTGAATGCAATGGGAAATCAGTGCATTTAGAATTTATCTAGATCACAATTGGAGATCAAGATTGAAACGCAGAACTCGCCTTACCAAACAATGGGAGGATAGGGCAAGAGCACTTGGTGAAGATTTACAGCTTTGGCACCGGTGGAAGCGGCGAACTTCAGCGCGAGGTGGCCGGCGCGGGGCTGCAGAGTCGAAGCTGGCACGGTGGCTTGGTCTGCAGGGCACGAGGAGGCTGCGGCGCGGCTGGGCAGGGGCACGGAGGTGCGGCGCGACTGACCGGAGCAGGCGGCGCGCAGCTTAGGCTGCGGCGGCGCGTGGGCTGGCAAAGGGGGGCCGAGCGCGGTGGCGCAAAGGATGGCGGCGACTTCGGCAAGGCAGCGGCGGCACGGCTTGGTGGCTTGGGCTAGGGGCATGCGGCGGCTCGGGCTGAGGTCAAGGAAGAAAAGAAGATCCGGATATATAACCCCCAACACGCGACAGAAAAGGAAACGGGAAAAAGAGACTTGAAGTCGCGCGAGATCCACTGACCGGATGCTCCGGTTGTAGCGACCGGACGCTACCACCCAGCGTCCGGTCGATTCCAGAGGAGGTCCAAATCCTCTGGAATCGGGGACCCGGACAGCGTCCGTGGTCCATGACTGGACGCAGGCAGGGTCCGGTCAGTACAATTTGATCTTCCTCCAATCGACCAGACGCTGAACTCTTTCTGACCGGACGCACAGACGCAGCGTCCGGTCACTCCTTCAACAGTAGTTCACCTCCTGTGAACTGACCGGACGCTGGACAGCAGCGTCCGGTGCAGCGTCCGGTGCACCTTTTCCAGCAAATCTTCAAACTTCCTTCGCGCTGCCTGTTCCCAATCAAGTCCCAACTTAAATAAGATCCAAATAAACACCAATTGGGACTGATGTGAGTGACCTCTCTCAAACCCTCATATTTTTCAAAGTATTTTGCCTTAGGCTATAATTCTTTTTAAGAAAATAAGCAACAAGAGGGCAAATGGAACAAAACGACAAAACACCAATCATGCATATGTAATGCTTGTAAGTAAATCTAGTTGCTTGTCAAGTTTGATCCAAGGTTAAGCTTCTTCACACGCTTTTCGGCGGTTATCTTAACCATGTTAGACAAGCCCTATATGCATTTCCACAAATTAAACATGTTGAATATTACAATGAATGCAAGGGACAACACAAGCTCAATTTTTTGTGAAGTTACTAAAATCAAGTACATTGAGCTCGTTCTGCAATCTACAAAATGTAGCTTCATCTAGCGGTTTAGTGAAGATATCCGCTAATTGATCTTCGGATCTTACACCTTCTAGTGATATATCATTTTTAGCCACATGATCTCTTAGAAAGTGATGGCGGATATCTATATGCTTGGTGCAAGAGTGTTGAACCGGATTATTTGCAAGTTTCACTGCACTTTCATTGTCACACAAAAGAGGTACTTTCTCTAGAACTACTCCATAGTCTAGTAAAGTTTGTTTCATGTATAATATTTGTGCACAACAAGCACCCGCGGCAATGTATTCCGCTTCGGCGGTGGACAAAGCCACACTATTTTGTTTCTTGGAGGACCAAGACACAAGTGATCTACCAAGCAAATGGCACCCTCCGGATGTGCTCTTTCTATCAACTTTGCATCCGGCGTAATCCGAATCGGAATAGCCAATTAATTCAAATAAAGCTCCTTTGGGATACCAAAGGCCAATGCTTGGAGTGTGCTTAAGATACCTAAGGATTCTTTTTACAGCAATTAAATGTGTTTCCTTAGGACTAGCTTGAAACCTAGCACACATACACACACTAAACATGATGTCAGGCCTAGATGCGGTTAAATATAACAAGCTACCAATCATAGAGCGGTAGAGAGTTTGATCAACCGAGTTACCTCCCTCATCTAGGTCGAGATGTCCATTGGTAGGCATTGGGGTCTTGATTGGCTTACATTCATCCATCTTGAATCTCTTGAGAAGGTCTTTTGTGTATTTCTCTTGAGAGATGAAGATGCCTTCTTTCATTTGCTTGACTTGAAAACCAAGAAAGAATGTAAGCTCACCAATCATTGACATCTCGAACTCCTTAGACATCAATTCACCAAATTCTTTGCATGAGTCTTCATTTGATGATCCAAAGATAATATCATCAACATATACTTGACAAATGAAGATATGCCCATCAAGCTTCTTGGTGAATAGTGTGGTGTCGACCTTCCCAATGGTGAAGCCCTTCTCAATAAGGAAATCCCGAAGGCGCTCATACCAAGCTCTTGGGGCTTGCTTAAGCCCATATAGTGCCTTGGACAACCTATAAACATGATTAGGATATCTAGGGTCTTCAAACCTGGGAGGTTGATCAACATAGACTAGTTCATTAATAAAGCCATTTAAGAATGCACTTTTCACATCCATTTGATATAGTTTCATTTCATGATGTGATGCATATGCAAGAAGGATACGGATGGCTTCTAATCTTGCAACCGGTGCAAAGGTTTCTCCAAAATCCAAACCTTCAACTTGAGAGAACCCCTTTGCCACTAGTCTTGCCTTGTTCCTCACAACAACACCTTGATCATCTTGCTTGTTGCGGAACACCCACTTTGTTCCAATCACTCTTGACCCTTTTGGTCGCTCTTCAAGATTCCATACTTCATTGCGAGTGAAGTTGTTCAACTCTTCATGCATGGCATTGATCCAATCCGGATCTTTTAGAGCTTCTTCTACCTTGGTAGGCTCATAGCAAGAGACAAAAGAGTGATGAGCAATAAATGAGGTAAGTTTTTGAGATCTAGTCATCACCCCCTTTGTTGGACTCCCTATGATGAGATCTTGTGGATGATCTTGTAGGAGAGGTGTATTTCTTCTATTGACCACTTGAGGAGGAGGTTGTGGAGCATCAACATCTTGTGCTTGTACCACCATTTGCTCATGGGAGATGTGAGTATCTTCATTTTCTACTCTCCCAACTTTATCACCATCTTGTGGTACATTTGATGAAGAGGGTTGGTTAATGACTTGTACATCATCTTCATCATCTTTTGGCTTGATGTCTCCCACCGGAATATTCTTCATAGCCTCCCTCAATGGTTCATCACCTACATCATCAAGATTCTCATGTGCTCCTTGGGAGCCGTTAGATTCATCAAATTCCACATCATATGTTTCTTCAACCAAGCCGGTGGCATGATTAAATACTCTATATGCTTTGGACTTCGATGAGTAACCAACAAGAAAACCTATATCACAACGCCTTTGAAACTTCCCTAGGTGTTGCCGCTTCTTGTAGATGTAGCACTTGCAACCAAACACCCTAAAGAAGGAGACGTCCGGTTTCTTCCCATTGAGCAACTCATATGGTGTCTTGAACAAGGAACTTTTGAAGAAATAGGCGGTTGGATGCATAACATGCGGTGTTGATTGCTTCCGCCCATAGAGCTTCGGGGGTGTTGTACTCATCTAGCATTGTCCTTGAAAGAGTGATCAAAGTCCTGGTTCTTCCTCTCAACTACACCATTTTGTTGAGGAGTATAGGTTGCGGAGACTTCATGTTTGATTCCAACTTCATCACAATAAGCTTCTATGTTTGTGTTGTCAAACTCTTTGCCATTGTCACTTCTTATCTTCTTGAGCTTCACTTCAAATTCATTTTGTGCTCTCTTGGCAAACTTCTTGAAACAAGATGCAACTTCGGATTTATCATGAAGGAAGAACACCCATGTATATCTTGAATAGTCATCCACAATCACAAGACAATAGAGATTTCCTCCCAAACTCTTGTATGTTGTTGGTCCGAATAAATCCATGTGTAGGAGTTCTAGCACTCTTGTGGTTGACATGAAAGCTTTGGTTGGATGAGTGTTTGCAACTTGCTTGCCGGCTTGACATGCACTACAAAGCTTGTCCTTCTCAAACTTCACATCCTTCAACCCTCTCACCAAATCATTCTTCATAAGCTTCTTGAGTGAGCTCATCCCAACATGAGCAAGCCTTCTATGCCATAGCCACCCAAGTGTAGTTTTGGTGAATAGACAAGTCTTCAAGTTTGCATCTTCGGAGGTGAAGTCAACTAGATATAAGTTGTTGTATCTAAATCCATTGAATATCACTTGATTGTCATCTACCTTAGATACAACCACCTCCTTCTCGGTGAACAAGCATTGGAAGCCAAGATCACACAATTGACCAACGGATAGCAAGTTGAAACTCAATGAAGCAACATAGAGCACATTTGAGATGGAATGATCATTTGATATTGCCACTTTGCCCAATCCTTTGACCTTGCCCTTTGAATTATCTCCAAATGTTATTTTCTCTTGTCCATCTACCTCTTCATCTAGTGAGGTGAACATACGAGGATCACCGGTCATATGTTGAGTGCAACCACTATCAATAACCCAATGACTTCCACCGGTCTTGTAGTTCACCTACACACAAGAGATTCAAGCTTTAGGGATCCAAGCTTGTTGAGGGCCCTTCACCTTCTCAACAAGTGACTTAGCCACCCAAATTTTCTTAGGCCTACTCTTGTTGGGGGGACCTAAGAACATGACTTTCATCTTTCCACTCGAATCTTTTCTAAGCATGTAGTGAGCATTGAAAGCAAAGGGTCTAGCATGCTTGGGCAAGGATTGTGGTGGTGGAGTTTGACACTCATGAGCAAAATGGCCTTCTTGTCCACATTCAAAACATCTCTTTGGCTTTGGCTTTGGCTTTGATTGTTGGTGTTGAGCTTGAGCCTTCTTCTTCTCTACACTTGCCATATATCCAATGCCACTTCTATCCATCTTCATGACGGTATTCATGAGTAGCTCACTTTGGAGATGCTTGCCTCTAGCAAACTTGCTCAATCCCACCTTGAGATGCTCTTTCTCCATCTTGAGCTTCTTGTTCTCTTCCTTGAGAATATCATTGTTCTTCTCTTCCTTGAGTTTCTTGATTTCTTCTTTTAATTTCTCATTCTCAAGGATCACCTCTTTGTCATGATCAAGAGTTTCTAGCACAATGGTGTTGTGACTTTTCATCTCTTCAAGATCTTTCATGAGCTTCTCATTGTTACTCTTGAGCTTGACATACTCATTATAGTCATTGCATTCAACCACTTGCTTGCCCTTGCTACTAGATCCATGCTCAATGCTTTCATCAATTAAATCATCACATGAGGTAGCTATATCAATCTTAACAACATGGTTAGTAGCATCATGTGGCTCATTTGGTAAGAATTCTTGTGCAATAATAAGGGTATCATAATTGATCTTTAGAGTTGCATATTCATCTTTTAGCTTATTGTGACTAGTGATAAGCTCATTGTGTACCCACTCAAGTTTATCATTTTTATCTTTAAGCTCTTTCTTTGAAGATTTGAGCTCCTTGAGTTTGGATGATATAGAATCATTTGTTTCCTTGAGCTCATCATTAGCCTTTTCTAATGTATCACACTTAGCTAAGAGTGAATCATTTTTAGCATCAAGCTTTTCATTTGTAGCTCTACTCTTTCTAATGATCTTAGTATATTTTCTAAGTATTTTGACAAGATCATCATAAGTAGGTGAGCCATCATCATCGCTATCACTATCATCACTAGCATGTTCATCATCACTACTATCATCACTCTTAGTTACCTTGCGTTCACCTTTGGCCATAAGGCATAGGTGTGTAGAGGATGATGGCGATGGTGGTGGTGAAGATGCAAGATCAATAGCAATGGCGGCCACCTTTTCATCATCACTATCATCATCGGATGATCCACTTGATGAATCAATGTCCGTGAGCCAATCACCGACAATATAGGCCTTGCCACTCTTCTTCTTCTTGTAGAACTCCCTCTTTTTGCCATCTCTCTTCTTGTATGGCTTGTTCTTCTTCTTTTCATCTTCATCACTTGAATCATCTTTCTTGCCCTTGTTCTTGAACTTATCTTTCTTGGGCTTTGTGCATTGATGAGCTAGATGACCAAGTTCGCCACAATTGTAGCAATCCATCTCGGAGATTGGCTTTCTTCTTGAGCTAGTGAAGAACTTCTTCTTTTTGCCATCAAATTTGATGCCACTCTTGTTTAGCCTTTTTAGCATCTTGGTGGTCTTTTTCACCATGAGGGCAAGGCTTTCTTCATCATCTTCATCACTTGAGCTCTCATACTCAAGTCTTGCTTTGCCCTTGTCTTGGCTAGCTTTGAATGCTAAGTCTTTCTCTTTCTTCTTTGTAGAGGATGAGCCATCTTGTGGTGTGATGTGCATGTACATCTCATGAGCATTGATCTTTCCCAAGATTTGTGTCGGTGTAGCGGCGGAAAGATCACCTTGATGTAACACGGTCACAATGTGCCCATATTTGTCAATGGGGAGGACACTCAAGATTTTTCTCACAACGTCGGATGGTGACATTTGAGTGAGTCCAAGCCCATTGACTTCCTCTACAAGAACATTTAATCGAGAATACATCTCATTAGCACTTTCTTTGGGAAACATCTCAAAAGAATTTAGCTTTTTAATCACAAGATGATAGCGTTCCTCACGCTCACTCTTGGTTCCCTCATGGAGCGCACAAACATCCGACCATAGTGCATGGGCGTCTTTGTGGTTCCTTACACGATTGAACACATCTTTGCAAAGGCCTCTAAAGATGGTGTTGCGAGCCTTTGCATTCCATTTTTCATAATTTACTTCATCGCCTTGAAGTTGTGCGGCATTCCTAGGTGCGGGAAACCCTTGAGAGGCGGCTCTAAGAATTCCAACATCTAGAGCTTCTAAGTAAGCCTCCATGCGGATTTTCCAATATGAAAATCATCTCCCTCAAAGATAGGAGGAGGACCATCCCCGTGAGACATCTTGCTCTAAGCGATTAAGCTTAAAACGTGAGCACGAGGCTCTGATACCAATTGAAAGGATCAAGATGCCCAAGAGGGGGGGTGAATTGGGCTAATTCTAAATTTTCTTGCAATAATCAAATCCTACGGATAGCCCAATTAACCCCTTGTGCCTAGAAAAGTGTTTATATCAAACTAAAGCACAACAACCTCTCAACCTAAGTTCCAAACTTACTCTAGCAAGCAATTCTTATGGAAAAGAAAACAAGTATTGAATTGCTCAAAGTAAATGCTCAAAGTAAGTGCTCAAAGTAAATAGAGAGAGAGAGAGAGGAATGCGGCGATGTTTTGCCGAGGTATCGGAGAGTCGCCACTCCCCACTAGTCCTCGTTGGAGCACCCGCGCAAGGGTGTAGCTCCCCCTTGATCCGTGCAAGGATCAAGTGCTCTCTATGGGTTGATTCTTCGACACTCCGTCGCGGCGAATCACCCAAAACCGCTCACAACTTGAGTTGGGTCACCCACAAGCTCCGCCGGGTGAACACCAAACTCCCAATCACCACCAAGCCGTCTAGGTGATGGCGATCACCAAGAGTAACAAGCATGAACTCTCACTTGACCACGTGAAGCCTAATGAGAAGATGGATGCACACTTTGCTACTCTTGATTTGCTAGTGAGGCTACTCTCTTGGATTCTCGAATCACAAACACCTCACTAGGACCTTGCTCTTCTTGGCACTCACAAACGTGTTTCTCAGCTGTTGGAATGAGCAAAAGATGCTCCACTCACGAGTGGAGCTTCTATTTATAAGCCAGCCTGAAAAACGAACCGTTATGAGCTTCTGCGGGATGACCAGACGCTCCGGTCGTGATGACCGGACGCTCCGGTCAGTTCAACCCGCGAAACAGTTTTCAAATGATGACCAGACGCTGTCAGGGTCCGGTCAGTACCGACCGGACGCGTCCGGTCGCTCTTGGATGCTTACTGTAAACGACCGGACGCTGGATACACAGGGTCCGGTCACACTGACCGGACGCGTCCGGTCACTCTTTTCCAAGTCTGGACCCTTACTGGAGTCGACCGGACGCTGGCCCTCAGCGTCCGGTCACATGACCTCCCAGCGTCCGGTCACACCAGACTTGATCTTCTCGGTCAAATGAACTGACCGGACCCTGCGGCCAGCGTCCGGTCGCACCGGAGCCAGCGTCCGGTCAGTATTTGACCCTCCATTCACTTCCAACTTCCGAACATATGTGAATGAAGTTTGCTCCAAAGGATCTTAGGCATTCATAGGAGCTACCTAGAGCTAGTTTTAATAAGTGTGCACCACACCTAACTCACTAGACTCAACTAGGTCAAGCTACCCGTTCATACCCCCCTTCATAGTACGGCCAAAGGAAAAACAAAGTCCTAAACTACTCTAAGTGTCTCTCCAACTTCAATCGACACTTAGAACTAGTTATCCTTAACCTTGTCGTCCATCCTTTGAAAACCGAAACGATTTCCATCATAGGGGCATGACAACCTCGATTGCCCAATCGATCTCTATTACCATGACCTAACTTAATTGTCTCTGCAAAACACACGTTAGTCATAGTAATCTTGTATTGACATTAATCACCGAAATCCAACTAGGGGCCTAGATGCTTTCACCGATAAAGATCTTACAAACGGCAAAAAGAGTTACAAGGAGCCGAGTTATAAAAATGTGCAAGGTACAGTGGAATCGGTATATAGAGGATGATGCTACTTGGGAAAGAGAAGAGGATTTACGAAAGTCTTATCCACAACTGTTTGAGTAAGCAATCATCCGAATCTTGAGGATGAGATTCATCTTAAGGGGGGTAGAATTGTAACACCCTAAAATTTGCATTCTTTTAAAATAGTAAATTTGCTATATTTATGCAAATATGTGTGCATTAAAATATAGGAAAATAATAATTTTTGTGAAATTAAAATCAATCATAAGGATAAATAATGTTGATGCACTCATGCTGCAGCATTTTATTTGATATGTTGAGTGGTTTTGATTTAAACTCAAAAGGATTCAAAAATCATTTGGAAATGAATTTGGAAATTTGATTTGGAAAAAGAAAAGGAAATTCATTTTCTCTCCCCTCCATTCTTCAGTTTTGGCCTACTGGCCATTTCCTTCCCCGTTGGCCCTTCTTTTCCTCCGTGCTAGCCTAGCCTCGCTGGCCCAGCACCGCACTCTGTTTACAGAGGAAATTCATTTTCTCTGTGCTTGCTTGCCCACTACTTACTGAATCTGTTGACTCTACTTAACTACTGTGGCTACTATATCTCTACCTCACTCTGTTTACTATTCTCTCTCATTTTTTGACTCTTTACTGTGTCTCTACCTCTTTTGTGGTCTTCTAACTCTACTCTACTGAACTACTACTACTCTACTTGCTACTAAACTACTACTACTCTACTTGCTACTAAACTACTCTACTCTACTGAACTACTACTACTAGCTGGTTGCTACTCTACTCTCTTCCCTAGCTGTTGGCTGCTACTCTACTCACTTCCCTGTACTACTAAGTGGCTACTGCTCTATGTTTACCACATCTAAGTTACCAGATTTTGATCTGCAGGGGTCTTCCAACCATGTGGCAGCAGTCAATTCCTATCCTCTATGTTTGGGAAGCAGCAGCTGCTTTTTTTACACCTTTTCCTCTCTATGTTTGTTAAGTAGTTGTTGCTTTTTTTGCCAAATCTCCCCTCTCCTCTCCTCTCCTTTGTTTTGTCGATGATGAAATTGTCTAAGTCCATACATTATATGAAATATGAGCTGATGATCAAGAACTTATGAGAAACTTGGCATCATTAGCAGCCGCCCCTACATTACCTTCTCTCTTCTCTGTTATGATGCCTTGATGCTCCAAGTTCATGATCAAATGATGATCGACATGTTTCTGAGACCTCTACTACTGCTACTATTTGTTTTTTTGATATATTGTTGTTTTATAGGACTACTTTGGTTTGTAGACCTTTTTTATTTCTTATACCTTCTCGCGTACCTAAAGCACACTTTCTTGCATCTATTAGAACAAAGCACGAAATAATGTCACAGACACCAGACATTGCAGCCTGATGCCCCGAGCATGATGAGCAGCCAACCTATGAGGAGCAAGCACTAGAGGACCAGCTAACTCAGGAGCAGTTCGATAATGAGTTAGAAAAGGATCTAGAAGTGATGCTTACTTAGGAGCAGTGTGAAGAGGAGGAAGGGGGGCAGAAGGAAGAGCAAGAGAGGCTGCTGAAGGCGAAGAAGAAGAGGATGATGATGACTCAGAAGAGGGATATGTAAGTCTCAAGGATCCTTTCCCACGTGAAGCCAGAAGGAGGCCAACGGAGGAAGATTTGGATAAGGATTTTGACCCAAACGAGGAGGTAGGGAAAAAGCCTTAGCTTGTAAATTTTGCCAAAGCTTTGGCTATGTTACCTTTGCTAATACTTTGACATGTCATATATATAGGTCCCTCCTAAAACTCAAAAAAGATGATGTCGATGTCCGCGACATCTCGCTGGACAAGATGGAGTAGAGGAAAGGAGGGCAGAGGCAACAACCATAGAGACGGATCACGATGCCTCTGCTCCATAACCTCAAGAGACAACCACGACTACCAAGCCTAAGAGGAAACAAGGGGATAGAAAAGGAAATCTATATCCAGATAAGGCATGCTATGTGATAATGGAGGTCGAGCCAGCAGGGGAGATCCTTGAGACGAAAGAATTAAGAGAACGTTTTTGTAATGCGATCGGGGCCCTAGTAAGAGATAAATTGAACCCAGCAATCCCTATCTGGAAAGAGGTACCAAAGAACAAAAATAATGAACTATGAGATAGGCAGCTGAAGCTTAATTTTAGATTTCTAGAGGGTAAGCATGAACTGGTAAAAAATGCTTTCAGGATGATGGGAGAGTCATTCCGATGTTGGAGATCGGAGCTCAACACAAAGTATATCCAAAAGGGGTTAACTCCCTTCAATGAGTTTGGCAAAATAACTCATAGTCAATGAGAGGAGCTCGTGGCTCAAAAGACTTCACTGGAGGCGTCGGAGCTCAATTCCCGTAACACCGAGCTAGCGAAGAGGAACAAACACCACCATTATCTAGGCCTCAGTGGCTACTATGCCAAGGAAGAGCAGTTTAGGAAGATGGACGAAGAGGCCGCAGCTGCTGGGAATATCGATGTGACGAATTTGAAGGTACGCTCAAGGAATTGAATATATGCGAGGAGTACAGAAACATCCGGCGGTAATCTTAAGTTTAATAAGACGGAGACCCAAGAGACAGTATCAAGAATACTGAAATATGCCGAAGACAAGGAGAATGGCTCATTCAATCCTTCTAGAGAGAGGGATGAGCTTAGCCTTGGCTTGGGAAACAAGGAGCACACAGGCCACACCAGGGGGCTAGGGAAAAGGATGACCTGGAAGCAAGGATTCGAAGAGGACAGACACATGTACAAGAAACATGGTAGAGACCGGGAGACTAGTCTTAAGCTCTAAGTGAAGGCTCTAGTTGCGAAGGCGCTAGAGGAGCAAGGACTGTCTACGGAGCCACGGATATTAGTGACGCCGCTGAGAGAACTGGCATTAATTGGCAGCCCTCCGAAAGTTTCTAGCAGCCAAGGTTCCACTGCAGCCACAACCCCCGTAGATCGCATATGGGAACCAACTAGTTGCACCTTGGTGTTTCTCAATGGTCAGCAGAACATTGTGATGGAGGTGGCAACGGGTGTGGCACATCCTCCCGGTGGCTTACACCACAATAATAAGATACAGCCGGACTACACTAGGGTCGAGGTGCATACAGTAAAGCCTGAGTTCATGTAGTGGAGGATAGACTATGCAACTCTTGAGGGGCTAGTGTTACTCGGAGACATTATGGGGCAGTTCATCCTATGGCACAAACAGGGCATTATATTGACTGCTTCTTTACTGCCTCCCTCTCTCTCAAATTTGGAGCAAGTTGTTGAGGTCGGGGAGATATTTTCACCGTCTCGTGACCACCATATTCCTGAGATGCCACATTCTTCCCCGCCTCCTAGCGAGCATGTGCCTGATGAGATGCCATAACCCTCTCCATCTCATACTGAGCAAGTGCATGATGAGATGCCACGGTCTTCTCAACAAGCACAGGCGATACATGAACAATGAGTGCCTCTTGAAGAAGGTGATGCAGAAGAAGATGATGACGTGCCTGAATAGGAACTTTGAAAGAAGATTCCAATCAATATAAGGTCAGTTTATGTTCCGATGAAAGACGTCTCGTCGGTGTCCAAGTGGTATTCCCATGACCAGTTCAAGCCTGAGAAGCCAAGTTAAAAAGTTCCATCATAGGGTTCTGAGGAGGCCGTCACTAGCAAACTCCACTAAATTGCAAAGCAGTATCCAAATGTTGATGCCATCAAATGGTCAAAGGATTGCCCGAAAACATATGAAAGAAGGCAAGCTCTTCCTACCAAACCGGGACATCTAGCGCCTATCACTTGGAATGAGAAGGTTCCATGATTGGTGCTTGCGTGTTCTCCCAACGAGCATAGATCTCATACAAGTATGCTTTCCCACCGGCACATTTGGAAGCCCAGCCAGGAAAATTGTCTTTGACTTCAATGACATGCACACATGCTTTCACCTGGGAGAAATGAAGATGAATCTAATTCACACGTGGTGCCTGTAAGTCCTTGTCCTCCCAATATGATATGAATGTAATCTTTGAATTTTGTTGTAACTAACCCACGCCGTGATTTGTAGAATGCAAGTGCACATTGTCAAACAAATGCCAAGTGTGAAAGCCGGATATCTAGACCCTCAAGCTATAGCCCAAACAAATTTTAATTACCCTAAACAGTGGACACTAGATGCCAAAGAGCTAGCTGCTGCAAAGACTCTTCGGGAGAAAGAGCGCATTCGTACGGCGAAACTAAGGGAAGAGTCCCTTAAGGTTGCGGCATACATTGCCCTGGCTTTCAAAACTCTCCAACAACACTCTACTATATGGCTACCATACAACTTCGAGTAAGTTCAACTCTATATTTAAAGCTTTGTTCGATATATTTTATTCGATGCAAAAGAGCTTATCTAGTTCTATGATTAAATCTATGCAGCAACCACTAGATTTGTATAGCCGTCGATGTCGGAAGGAGCATGGCATGGGTCTTTGGTTCAATAGATAGACATACAAAGACTTCATATCAATTCTCAAGACGTATACATATCGACAATCCTCATTAGCTTATATGTTTGTATACGTACTTGTAACGTTCACTTTTGGATACTAACAAGTTGTATTTGCTAAAATAATTCGAATAGGGCATTTAGGTTCTATGTCACTAATCATCACGGAAGGCATGATCCAGCAAGGAAGGAAAAGCTAGCTATAAAAACACTATGTGCGGTAAGTGTAATTTACTTCTTCAGTACTCCGTTACATGGCTGTCAAAAGCATTACTTAACATTTTCATATGCAAAACAAACAATGCCCCAAGCAGAAGCGTGGGAATGTACATTATGGATACTATATATGTTCTATGATGAGTAACCCCGGTGCCTACAGGAGACACCCCTTAAGGGTAAGTTTGAACATCTTCACCCGTAGTATAAAAACTTCATACATGGTATGAAATACTAAACTGAAACTTGTTCTCTTGTAGTGGAGAGAAGAGAAAGGAATGAAAAGAGACCCATACAAGGATGACCAACTCTTAGAGCTCGTCGGCGACCTTTGCAACTTATATTGGACCAGATTATACACGTCAAAGGCGTCTACCATGACCAAGAGTCTGAGTTAGGTACAAATCCTTAGTACCAACACCTTTGTGAGACTAAAAGGCTAGCTCTAGGACATTGATAACAATGTGTATGGAATTTGTATATTTAATGATGGATTGTATATATTCTTGTGAATTGGACTTGTAATTGTAGTTTATATAATACTCTTGTGCTTGTAGTCGCCCTTACAAATACATGTTTGTCGCGGGGCATTCGGCAACGCGAACGCGGTTCGAAACGTTGGTCGCGGGGCGTTCGGCAACGCGAACGCGGTTCAGTACGTTGGTCGCGCGGGGTATTCGGCAACGCGATTTTGAGTTGTAAATTTAATTTTTTTTGCAGAAAAACGTATTGTAGGGGCGGTTCTTGATTGAACCGCCCCTATAAACAAATATTTGTAGGGGTGGCTGGTACTACAGCCACCCCTACAAATCAATTTGTAGAGACGACCTGGGAACCGCTCCTACAAATACATGATTTGTAGAGACGGTTTCGGTAGGGGCGGCTGGCCAAACCGCCCCTACAAATAGTTACTACCGTCCCTGTAAATGCTTTTTTAGTAGTGCAGCATATAACGGTCCAACACATTTGTTTTCCTGTGTTGCTTGGTCGCCCGTGCCAAAAACGTACGTACCTGGTCCAACCCAGAAGATTCCAATGAGTCCTCGATCTTTTGTTCATCATGGCACACTCCAATTATTAGCAACGACGTCGTCTAGAGATGACGATCATCAGTTTAAACATGGCGGGTTGCCAGGTCTTCAAAGACATAGACTAGACTCTTCGAGCTAGTCAAACACACTCCTGCGAAATATATGCCAAGTTGACGAAAATGACGTATCTTTCAGAAAAACATAGTCAATTAGTTTGAAAATGGATAACAGAAATGGCTTCAAATCGCACGGCTCAATCGATCTTCAGATGACTGCGGCGGCAAATAGACAGGGACTGTACAACTAGCTGCTAGCGCCAGGACAGACGATCGTGGAAGTCAGCTAGCGCGCTCGTTCACTAATCGTTGCTTATTTATTTACGGAAGCATAGGCATATATAATCAAATCAACCTTACTATTTATACCAACCATTTTTTTTCCTGATGAACACTATGATGCATGATCGGCCGATAGAAACTTAATCAGTATAGTGGATGATGGCATGCATAGTTTTATGTCTAGACTAGATATATATGATCGTGACATCTGCGTAGATTATTCAAATACAAACAATTAATTAAACGCAAGCATGATTAGCATGGGAGAGTCAGAAAAATGCATGTATCCTTAAACTAGAACCAGGCGATGCAAGAAGTACGTCCAAGCAAAGACTGTGTCCACGAAGCTGCCTTTTTGTCAGGCAAGGAAACGGCGTCTGCACGCATGCACTGCACGGCGTCGCACGAGAGTGATCGATGGGTCGAGCTCTAGGCGGCCGGGGAGTGGTGGAGCTCTAGGTAGCCGCAGCCCGCAGCGGACGACGACGAGGTAGCTGATCGAGTCGCACGCACGGCGCGGCGGGCTTAGCTTGGCAGACACGCATGCGTGTGCTCAGTGGCGGAGCCAGGATTTATATTCAGGGAGGGCCGGCAGTCAGAAATTATACTTAGGGGTCGGCTCGGTCTTTTTCATTGCGATAATTTTATTATTTAGTTGTGTTTTGTATGATTATATTATCTAAAAGATATTAATAGGTATATATGACAAGAATTTTATATAATCTTCCTCTTAATATAAATAAAAAATATTAAGTCATACTACTTTTTTTTTGTTGTGAAACATTGGGGGTGGGGGGGGGGGGGGGGGGGGGCCATGGCCCCTGCCAGTCCCCCCTTGGCTCCGCCAGTGCGTGTGCTGCTGGCTGGCGAACGCCAGACACGTCCGTGCGCAGCTGGAAAACTACCACGCACCAATTGCCAAGGCTAAGCTACTAGGGCTATACCAGCTCGTGCAGATGCATGGAAGTTACGCACATGAGAGAGAGAGAGATTCGTTCTGAGGGGACCCGGACTCTGCCTCGTGTTGCGTTGTGTAAGGCTCTGTTCCTACGGTGTCTCCTAAAATTTCTGTCACATTAAATATTTAGACATATGCATAGAGTATTAAATATAAACTAATTATGAAACTAAGTGCACAACTTACGACTAATTTGCGAGACGAATCTTTTAAGCCTAATTAGTCCATGATTTAATAACATGGTGCTACAATAACATATGCTAATAACAGATTAATTAGGCTTAAAAAATTGTCTCATAAATTATCCTTCATCTATGTAATTGGTTTTGTAATTAATCTATATTTAATGTTCCTTATTAGTATCTAAACATTTGATGTGACATGAATTTTCGAAGCGACTAAAGAACTAAACACCCCCAAACTATAAGTAACTACTACTTGCCTTGCTTGCAAAGGTACGTAGCCCGTGTACACATTCTACTGCATGCAAATGGAAAGAAAAATACATATAAAGTACACGCGTATATATGTACTGCATATACTATGCTAGCTTGGCAGCGAACCGTATGCTAACATTCTTCTTCTTTCCATGCATATATGAGTCTCTTGACGGATGTTCCTGTGTTTACGTTATCGAAACCACACACACATACAGGTCGTCAGGCCTCGCTTTAAATGCACAAATTTTTGGAATTAGTAGTACTGAGAAGTTTATGTTTGTTGGTGGCACAGATTAAGCAGCAACATGCCAATAATTTTGCCTTGCTTTTGCTATATATAGATGACATTGTTATTATTAGCATATATACGATCCATGCATGGGAGTAAGTATTAGCATCAGATGGATATATATATATATATATATATATATATATATATATAACTACTATCCTGTAGCTGGCTACAGAATAACTTATTCTGTAGCCACTTTGAGTTACGATAATTACTATGTTATTTTACGAGATTATAGTAACTCCTTACTAAGTGGTTTAATATAACGTTATGGTAAATATCCCCATGTGTTATAGTAACCCAACTATCGTAAATATGTATTTATATTATGGTAAATTAGTATATAAAATTATAGTAAATGGAGGTGGCTACAGAATAACTTATTTTGTAGCCGGCTACTGAATAGTATATAGGGAGAGGCTATTCAGTAGCCGGCTACAAAATAAGTTATTCTGTAGCCACCTCCATTTACTATAATTTTATATACTAATTTACCATAATATAAATACATATTTACGATAGTTGGGTTACTATAACACATGGAGATATTTACCATAACGTTATATTAAACCACTTAGTAAGGAGTTACTATAATCTCGTAAAATAACATAGTAATTATCGTAACTCAAAGTGGCTACAGAATAAGTTATTCTGTAGCCAGCTACAGGATAGTGGTTCTATATATATATATATATATATATATATATATATATATATATATATATATATATATATATATATATATATATATATATGATGCTGCTGTGACGACAAAAAAAAATTCTTGAAAACCCTGGAGCGTGTAATTAAGCACGCGCGCGCGCGTTGAAGGTAGAACAACGGTGGAAGCAGCCGCTTTCGTTTTCACAAGCGCGGTACGACGACACATACAGGTAGTAGTGCTTTCTGCGTACAACGGCTGCATATATACAAACCATACATACATGTTCAATACAAACCATACATACATGTTCAATATATAATTTGTCTTCAACTTTGTTGAAAAATAAGTATTCAGACAAAGACCGGTGAGCAATCGCCATCTGAAAGCAAAGTCTCTCGCGCTTATGCTTGGTAGCACGCATGCATTTCTTTCAGGGACAGTTTTTGAAGTTTGATTCGTTCAACACGGCAGGCTGGACCTGGAAACATACATAGATAGATACATACATGCATGACACTGTACGCACATGCATAAGTGGACCCGTTCGCTTGGCTAAAATTGGCTGAAAAACACTGTTCCGGTTGAATTGTTGTGAAAGGAAAACACTGTTCCGACTAAAAAACGAAGACGAATAAGCTGGAATATAAGATAAGCCGAACGGGACCATTGTACTGTGCGTCATATGCAGCTTGGGCGACGACAGATGTGGATTGGTGGTTCATGAAATCAAGGCCGGCCGGCAGGGCCATGGCCATGCATTCATGCAACAAATTGCAAAAGGACAGTCGTCGTCCTGGCATTCAGTGCATAGAGAAACTAAACAAGCCCTAGGCTAGGGCCATGTTTAGATTGCAAAAAATTGCAACCTGATAAATAGTAGCGCTTTCGTCTTATTTGTTAAATATTGTTCAATCGTGGACCAACTAAGCTCAAAAGATTCGTCTCGTGATTTCCAACTAAACTGTGCAATTAGTTATTTTTTTTATCTACATTTAATGCTCCATGCAAGCGACTAAAAATTGATGTGATGGAGAGAGTGAAAAAAAATTAGAATTTGGAGGTGATCTAAACAAGGCCTAGCACAAGTAGCTAGCTAGGTAACTAATCCCGGCTGATCGACGATCCTGCATGCATACATGCATGTCTTGAGAGCCGGGGCATGAAAGGAGTGGCAGTGAAGGAAAGCTACTGGGCTGGGCGGATCCGGAGGAGTAGATGCTTAGCAAGCTCGCCACTAATTCCCTCGGGATTAATTTTTTAAGAGGGTAAACCAAGGAATTAGCCGAAATTCCCTGGCCCATCTCATATATATTCTTATTTATTTATGGCGTGCGTGCAGTGCAGCGTGTATATATAATCCGCATGCTCCTGGGAGGCCGCACATTCCTTGTTCCTCTGATGTCTTCTCTACTCAATTGGGGCTCCATCTCGCCGACCAAGGAGCAAACTGCACTAGTTAATGGCATAATTCGCATTGGCTTGGGATTAGCAAGCACGAGTGAGGCGGCCGGAACTGGCCAGCTAGGGATCGGGTGCTGGGACGTCGATCCACCGTCTCAGCTGCAATTAGCAGAGGGAGCGGGGGGCCTGCGTGCATTCCATGCCATGCATATGGGGACACAGCAGTTTGTTGCTTGACGCTATTGCCGCTGTCCCCTCGATCGCCCGCCACCCCGCCCGGCCCGCCCGCACATGCATCATCATCGCAATCCGCCGATCGATCAATCATCCGATCCGATCCCCGGCAGCGGCCGGCCCCTGTAGCTGTAGGTACGTACGTCGTACGTGCTCTGGCACAGGCAGCCGGCCATGTCGTGCGCTCAAAGCATCCATGCGTCGTCCCCGGTCCCGGCGTCTATAGCGACTTGGCGGCTGAGCGACGCTGCGCGCGCATGCAGGCGCACCTTGCAGATGCATGCATCCATCCATCGGATAATACGACACACACATTGTACGTGTCGTCAAAGGTTTTGAAAGTCTTGCAGAATGGCCTCTCGCAGCGGCAGCGCAACGCCTTTTCTGGCCGGGATCTGTTGGCTTACCTTAGTTATTACTGTATGTATAAAAACAAGTCGTGCAGAGAATGTATTTAACCAAAAAAAATAGAGAGCTATGTTTCATTGCTTCGTTCATATTATATAGGAAAAACATATAACAGCACACGGTCACACATGATGTGATAAAAACTAATTAATTAGGTAGACATTTTACACTCACTCCTATGCACCTTTGATTGAGACTGAGCTCGAGCGCCTCGTTGTCGACGAGTGCGTCATCTATCACTGAAAGAAACAACATAGTTCAATCCTACAATAAATCCAGAGAAAACGTAAGTTGACATATTACATCGTAATAAGCTAGGAATCCAACCAGCTGATGAGCTACATTTATTTCACTAATAAAAAGTTTAAAACTGAGAACATAATAACGGCACTAATAGAATAAGTACCCATGCTGTTTGTAGAACTTTTTAACCACATACAATTAACACAGTACACGTTCAAATGTCTAAGATAAATGACAAGACACTACTAGAGAACAGACTTTAGAACGATGTCCCAATTCAGCATTAGCCTCGGCATTTTTTACCCCCGAGACTAGAGAGGCCTTTAGTCCCGGTTGGTGTCTCCAACCGGGACTAAAGGTCTCTGCCCAACGGCTACTGCGCTCGGCACAGTAGCAGGGGACCTTTAGTCCCGGTTGGAGACACCAACCGGGACTAAAGGTGGACCTTTACTCTCGGTTGGAGCCACCAACCGGGACTAAAAGTCCTCCAACCTTTAGTCCCGGTTGGTAATACCAACCCAGACTAAAGGTAGACCCTTTAGTCCCGGTTGGTAACACCAACCGGGACTAAAGGTCCCTCGATGGGTTAGTTCAAAAGGAAAGTATCCCATCTATTGTTAGATGTGTTATGTAGGTGGGGTGGTAAGCTACGCGCGAGGCAGTGCATGAGGTCTTGGGTTCGAATCTCACAGGGCGCAGCGGTGGGAGGTATTATTTTTTTTAAAGCTGGGAGGATCTTTAGTCCCGGTAAGAACAATACATTTAGTCCCGGATTGCTAGTCCCGGTTGGGAAACCGAGAGTAGAGCTAGTTCCCAACCGGGACTAGATCTCATTTTTGTAGTAGTGAGACAACACATATATATAATAACCGTACTGAAGAATCTCAAGAGGCTCATCTATCTCCCTACCTCCCCCCTCTATATTCGCTCCAAGGAACTCCAACGGTAGCGGACTGAGCCCTAGCATCTACGATGAATCAGCCTTTGGTGACCCAAGGTTAATAGGAAGCTCGAACAAACAAATTAAAATGGCCTTGGACTTATTTTTCCCCCGGTCAGGGTCTGATCAAACACAAAGGCCAAAACTGCCAGAAAATATTAGAAAATGCTAACATGTTGCCTTTTGTTTCCTCGATGATTTGGACAGAGTCCACTAGAGTTTTTCACCCAACAGCATACTAGCTACAACCGGCTTTACTCTGTACACAACATTTTTTTATTGCCTCAACATTCAATTACAAGGTGTAGTATCTGAAGTCACGTACCAACTTACACCATGCACCCTAAGCCCCTCACACTTCTAGTGCGTAAGTTAGACCTATAACCTATATCTAGAGCTAAGAGAACACCTATAGACAGCAATTGGTGAAGAAACTTGCATACACTGGCGGAGCTTAGTGAGGGTCATAGTGGGCCATGACCTAAGTTAGATCAATTCTTGATAAAGGTCTTAGCTTTACTACTTTAGTTGCAAATGAAATATTAATATATCCTCATTTTCTTACATTTTACATCATATTGGCCCCTTCTTCATTCATGACCAAGCCCCGCCACTGCTTGCATAGTTGCATTGGGGGCCTATTTGGGAAACGACGTCTGGGCCAGGCAGCTTCCCCAGGCTGTCGATTTCCAGCGCCTGGGGCTGGATCGATCGACCTGTCTGGGCGGGGCTCCCTAGGCGAGGCCGTGATCCATGGTCGATTGACTGGGGCACATATTCTCGCTTCCCTCCCGCCGGCCCCTTTCCTTCCTGTTTTGCTTTCAAGTCACCAAAGAAGCATCAGGTAAGCCGACATGCAACATGTTCGGCTGGGGCTGAAACGATCGTATACGATCGTGGATTATTACTGCTGACTGGTTTGGTGTGAGAAAAATACTATTCTAGCTAAAAATTTACGATCATTTACGACCAAGCAAACAGACTGATGATCTCATAGCAAAAGAAAAGAGGAGCCGGCCCCAACATCCCAACACGCTACTGCAGGCACCAAGCTGGGCCCAGATAGAGAGCAGACAGGCGGGGGCCCACATGCACGCACCCTCCTCCCTGGCCTTGCATGGCCCACATCCAGCTGGACGACAGGAGCCAAAGGCAAATTTCAAGTTTGCAGCGCACGAAAGATTCAGACCACACATCGGACATCTCACATCTGCAACTGCAGTCTGCCGGGAAATGTTAATTGGTATCAGCTTCAGATAAACTCATCCGAACGAAGTTGCCAGAAAGACGATTGGTCATCATCGACTAGTTGCTGTCGACATGCATCAAAAAACGAACTCTGAATACCTAACACACCAACTGTAAGTCGATCCGTTGACAACTGAACTGTTGTATGCATGCATGGCTTCATCTTTTGATGATCTCATCATCACGGCGGAAATGGATGGAGGCTTACAATTTACAAACACGGCTTAATCGCTGGACAAATCAACTGAACCTTGCAAACGCAAAGGCGAACCTGATGTCAACCAGCTATGAGCTATATGTAAGACAGCGGCGGATCCAGGAAATATTTTAGGAGGACTGAACAACACCGCTGCTCGATCTTAAGTCTCAGCCCCCCTACACTATAGAACTTTGCCTAAAAATTCATAGGAGCTCTACAGTAATTTGCACTGATTCGGTTTGGGTAGGGGGCTTCAGCCCCCCCCCCCCCGGCTGGATCCGCCCCTGAGGTAAGAAGTGTACTACTCTCCTTGTCACCTTGCACTTGACAGCAGCTTCTGCAATCTTCCCTTTTCTTGGCAAAGAGTTGGTGAGATACTTATCCAAAAATTTGCCATTAGCTGGCCCGTAATCGCGTCATACTCGGATAAGCACGGCCGATGTGGATTGCATTTGTAGATATAATTGCAGAGTTTGGTGTGTGGTAGCTAGATGGCCACTGCACTTGAGATATCATGCATGCATGCTTGCGTTAATCTCTGCTCTGCTAGCTGCTTGCATCGGGGGCACACACACTTTGCCTTGTATTTTAGAGCTTTATTAATGGCCTGTTTTTGTCAAAGCTAATATGGCCCATGGGTTGGAAAAGTTGTACGCGGATTTGGGGTTAGTTGCCTTGAATTGCACCCACAAAAGGCCAACCGATCAATCATGTACTATTAATACTAAATATGCAATCTCGATCCATCTTCTTGCATCAACCGTATCAGCGAAAGTTTGACGTCGAATTGACAGGCTCATCTGTTGTAATAAGAAATAAAATAAGATAACAAAAAGAAGGATAAGATACATGCAGTGCCCATCAAAGGTAATAATGGCATAGATTGTTGTCTTAGAAAACGGGTGACGTGGAAGTGCACTCATTTTCTTCCTCACAATCCTAGATTTGATATGGCGGTATGGCACGCCAAAAATATCTCTGGAGCTTGGTGGCATGATCTATCATGGAGGGCTAAGTCCTAGGTGTAATAAGATTTATATATATATATATAGCACTATTTTACACTCTAGGTATTCTACACCAAGTTGTTATACTAAACAATATATATATATATATATAGCGCTATTCTACACCTTAGGTGTAGAATACTATTCTACACCAAGTTGTTATACTTCGATAGTCGCGTTTCAATATTTTCAGTATTTCGAGGTATTGGGTGTAGTGTGACTGATACTGAACGCGGTTCAGTACTACTCAGTATTTTTTCAGATCAGTTTTGGCTTACGGTGTAGAATAATATTCTACACCCAAGATATAGAATAGCGCTACCGTATGTATGTATATATATATATATATATATATATATATATATATATATATATATATATATATATATATATATATATATATAATTACTATCCTGTAGTTGGCTACAGAATAACTTATTCTGTAGCCACTTTGAGTTACGATAATTACTATGTTAATTTACGAGATTATAGTAACTCCTTACTAAGTGGTTTAATATAACGTTATGGTAAATATCCCCATATATTATAGTAACCCAACTATCGTAAATATGTATTTATATTATGGTAAATTAGTATATAAAATTATAGTAAATGGAGGTGGCTACAGAATAACTTATTTTGTAGCCGGCTACTGAATAGCCTCTCCCTATATATATATATATATATATAGGGAGAGGCTATTCAGTAGCCGGCTACAAAATAAGTTATTCTGTAGCCACCTCCATTTACTATAATTTTATATACTAATTTACCATAATATAAATACATATTTACGATAGTTGGGTTACTATAATATATGGGGATATTTACCATAACGTTATATTAAACCACTTAGTAAGGAGTTACTATAATCTCGTAAATTAACATAGTAATTATCGTAACTCAAAGTGGCTACAGAATAAGTTATTCCGTAGCCAGCTACAGGATAGTAGTTCTATATATATATATATATATATATATATATATATATATATATATATGTATACACCCAAGATATAGAATAGCGCTACCGTATGTATATATATATATATATATATATATATATATATATATATATATATATATATATATATATGTATACACCCAAGATATAGAATAGCGCTACCGTATGTATATATATATATATATATATATATATATATATATATATATATATATATATATATATATATATATATATATATATATATATAGGGAGAGGCTATTCAGCAGCCGGCTATAAAATAAGTTATTCTGTAGCCACCTCTATTTACCATAATTTTATATACTAATTTACCATAATGTCAATACATATTTACGATAGTTGGGTTACTATATCACATGGGAATATTTACCATAACGTTATAGTAAACCACTTAGTAAGGAGTTACTGTAAATCTCGTAAATTAACATAGTAATTATCGTAACTCAAAGTGGCTACAGAATAAGTTATTCTGCAGCCAGCTATAGGATAGTAGTTATATATATATATATATATATATATATATGGCCCCGCTATTGGGATCCCGAGGCTTCCAATAGCTAATGAAGAGCTCCAACCAGCCCCACTCAGCCCAACCATCCAGGTCCGCCTAGACATGGGCGTGCAGTTGGGAGACCCCTGCAGACCCAGCCGATCAAGCTACGTAGAAAGATTTTTGTCGTGAATACATAAAAATTAGTAGTTAAATAAATAAAAATTAATTCATTACCGCATAGAAACCTCTCAACGAGCTAAGCGTTCCACCTATAACACAACCCTGGCAAGGTTGACGCAAGCATGCATGCAACCCTAATCTAATCTCTTCTATTTTTATTATAATTCTTCAACGAAGCATCCAATTTAAAAACGGTTTTCACCATTGAACTCCAGACATTTTTATGCACAATTCAAGATATATTGTGAATATTTTTTGAAAAAAAAAATTAAAACTCATAAATTCAAAATTTTGTTGCCACGTAAAAACCTCTCCGCGAGATGAATATTCCACCTGACACAACCGTAATTGCCTCCACCAACATCATGCTTCCCACTATGAAGGTGTATAATTAAGATGGCCAGCAAGCATAAAATATGGAGACGATCTCGTCTACTCCAAAATTTGAAATTGAAATTAGAATCACTAGTCTAGATGTGCATGGCGTCGACGCTGCATAGAAATTAGTGGTTGGATGAATAAAAATTAATTTTGTTACCGCCTAAAATCCTCTCCGCAAGATGGATATTTCACCTAGCACAACCGTGATTGTCTCTACCTTCATACTTCCCGCTATGGGGTGTATAATTAACATAGGGACAATGCATAGAACACGGAGACCACAAGCAAAACACGGAGAAGATCTCGTCTTCTCCAAACTTTAAAATTTGAAAAAAAAACAAAGGTGAGGACGATTGGATTCATAGAATTAATGATCAAAATGCGTAGAAATATTTTTGATGCCAACGTTGCATAGAATTTAGTTTTTTTATGAATAAAAATTAATTTTATTACTGCATAAGAACCATAGAAACTGCTCCAACAATATATAGAATTGTGTAGAAACGTACATATAATTATTCCAACAATGTATGTCGAAGTGTTCTAACAATGCATAGTAGAGTGCTCTAACCATGTATACATTTATGTGTAACTGCTCCAACAATGTATATAAATTTGATGTAATGTATAGAATGCATATCAAGTTTACAGTTTAGTCATGCATAGAAACTTTGGCACACAAGCATAGTAACACATAATCAACAAAAACGAAAAACATTGCGTCGATGACGCTGCCGGAGATGTTGGGGAAGGGGCTAGGGCCTCACACTCGTGGTCGGGGAGGAAGTGGTCGGGGAGGGAGCACCGTTGGCTGCCAGGCGCCACCGCGCCGCTTGGGGCCAGGATCTAAGGGCGCTCGGCCTCCAGCCTGCTGCCGAACCGGCCTCCTTGCCTGCTGCCACGGCATCCAACGCCGCCGACGACTACACCTTCCCGATCAGGCCCGTTGGCACACGCGTGGACGGCGCGCGCGCTGCCAGTCACCACCGGCTGGCGAGTCCACCCTGGTCGTCCCCTTGGCGGACGCGCCTAGCCCCCACGCCCGCGCGAAGCCCTGTAGCAGAGCAGCGCCGCCGACACCCTGGCCGCTCTGGCCTCCGTCCACAAGCCACGCGGGAGGAAACGGTGGTCACTAGAGGAGGGCCACGCTGTCGCAAATCGAGGGAGGGCAGGGCCGCGCCACCGTAGGTCGGGGAGGTACGAGGCGGCGGCGTCATAGATGGGGGAGGGCACGGGGCCATGCCGTTGCTGCTCGGGGATGGATGGACCACGCCGCCTCTACTCAGGGAGGGGCAGGGCCACGCCATCGCCGGTGGAGGGCGTGGGGCCACGACTGCCTGGACGGGGAGGGGCGGTGCCACGCCGACGCTCCTCAGGGGAGGGCGCGGGGTGATGCCGTCGCTGGGCATGGAGGTTCTGACGTACCAAAATCTAAGCTCGTCTATGTATTAAGCCTTAAAAAAATACAAAAAAAACCCTGCACCCATCGCATCTCCCTCTCTCAGGCATCCATCCCCCTCTATCTTCCCTATCATCCCATCCCAACGAACTTAATTAGACTATTAGGGTTTTGAAACACAGATCCCTAAACCAGTCAAAATTAAAATATACGTCCAAGGGAAAATGTCCAATGATATAATATACCATGACAATAATAAATAGAACTTCCATATATTGCCAAGTAAAGACGTCAATTTCTCAGCCTTACAAAGCAAAGCCTTGGTAAATCTAACAACAATCTTAATCGCTCATATTGCATTAACATGGCATTTTTCTTCCCGACGAAGTTTCATCACCAACCTATCACAAAACCCTTAAGATATCATTTTACAAGATAATTTGATTGTTCAGATTGACACCGGGCAGTCATGATAATCCCATGAAAGCCTTTCATACATTTGCAGGACAATGTTTAGCAGAGAGGAAGGAAAAAAACAAACACCAGAAGAAAATTGCACTCCATTGGTACACGTCCAAAATCTAAGAGAAGATTGGAACTTTCAAACGAAGGAATCCACACAAACAGTGTTTTCAGATCGGACGACTAATCGTGATTAGTCGTCCTTATCGTAACTAGGTGCTCAATAAGGGCCCTCAATTAGTTTAGACCAATTAGAAACCTTATCGTCCGATAAGTTACGACTAATCATGATTAGTCGTCCAATCAAACTAGCCAAACGACTAGTTGGGTAGGGAGAATTCGGCCCAGCTAAAGAATTCGGCCTACCTTTAGCTGGCCTATTAGAGTAGAAAGAAGAGGAGTGAGTAAGTGACCTAGTGAAGGAGCTGCAGCCGCCACACATTTTCAGCTCCCGCTCTGGCTCTGCTCTCTCGCAGCCGCCGGCACCTCCGCCCACGTCTCCTCCGCCTGCAGCCTGCCTCTCTGGATCTCCCTCACCGACGTCCGCAGCTCCGTCCGTGCCCCTCGCCGGCGTCCGCAGCTCCGTCCGCACCTCTTGCCGACGTCCGCAGCTCCGCCCGCTCCTGTCTCCTCCCCTGCCAGGGACCCTAGTAGCTCCGCCCGCCTCTGAGGCTCTGTCACTCTGAGCTCCTTCCTCGACGCCTGGAGGACGGACGCAGGAGGCCTCAAGCATCAAGATGAGCCACCACTCTGCCTCCTCTGAAGGTTATTGTCTATGTCTGCTACTCTGCTGCTGTGTATTGCCTGTTGCCACCAATTTGTGACACATTTGTGTGGCTATGTCGCTCTACAGAGGATGCTCGACGGCATGCAGTTGTTGAGGTAATTCTACATGAGAACGAAGCTGTCTCAGGTGGGGCTGCCTCAGCGTCGTCAGCTGCTCCAACTGAAGCATCTCTGATGGAAATGAAGACTTCCATGTAGACGCAGATTTACTTCTCTATATGGCTAAATTGTTGGTTCTATGGATCAGTTGACTAGATATTTAGAACTATTTCCATTTCAGACTTAAAAACTTGTTTAAGTTTATTAGTTTACTAATGTTGTGTACTGCTGTGCACAGTGTGCACTGTGCTAAACTGTTTTTAGTTCTTAATTGTTAAATTTGTGTACTTGGTTAAGTTGTTTTGCCATGCTCCACTGTCTACTAATCTTTACATTTTCTTTAGTCTTTACAGGTTTTATTTTTCTGCTATTTTGCCCATTTAACTGATTATCTTCCTTCTTTATAATTTCAGATTCAGCCACAAGTCAGCAAGTCAGCACTCACCATCAAGCATCAGCAAGCAACCGTTACAGGTAAGTGGCCAAATCACTATGATAATGATTCATTGCAAACACGATTACATACCAAACTGTGCTCGATTGCTTGCCTCTAACATTTACCTATTTATTATAGCCATGTTTACATATATTTACATCATATATATAGTATATACATGATCAATCACGCCATCTAGGCACAAGGACGACTAAATGTCCGACTAGCCGATTAGGACCGACTAATTGACCCTTATCGACGACTAATCATGATCAGTCGTCTGATCGGTGGTCATACGACTAGCCTCGATAATATGATATGAAAACATTGCACACAAATCAAGTCAATAGAATTTTACTGTCACCTATAATCAATTTAATATTAACACTCAAAGAATGGTGGTTCTGAAGTACCAAAATCTAAGCTCATCTATGTATTAAGCCTTAAAAAAAATACCAAGAAACCTGCACCCACAGTGAAACACAAGCGCTTCCAATAGATGTTCATCAAGAAGAGCTTCCTGCTTGCATATATAATCAGCACAAGCACGAGCAACCACAGCAGGGAAAAGACAAAATATATTTTAGAAGTAATCACACCATATATAAAATTGTGACTCAGTAAGCTTCAGAAATGGAGCTCCTAGTTCAAAATATTCCTAGAGGGATGCATATCAAATGGTTTTGGAAGGGCTATGCACGAAGGAATTTGTTCCTAGAGAGTTTTATTTATGAGCCTGTTCGCTGGGAGGAATTTAGGAGGAATCTGGATGAATCTGGAGGAATTTGTGAGAAAAGTGAACAGTGTTTTTCCATCCACGCACAGTGAAATCTGGCTGGTTTCTCAACCAGGATTTGTGGTAATCGTACCATGAGTTTAGTCAAAAGCAACAAATTGCAACTTCATAATTTGTAAAATGTCTCTTGAAGCATACATGTCCATATGGCAGCATGCATATCCAAAACTAACCAACAAACTATTCCAGCACTCTAGATCATGTTACTTGCATTTTGACCTAATTGCTTGTTCTCAATGTCACAATTTTATTTAACTTATTAAGGGACAATGACCTAAAGGGCGGGCCTGGTGTAAGCGATAGAGTCAGTACCGCCTGTGACCGGAAGGTCCCGTGTTCGAGTTGCGGTCTCCTCGCATTGCACAGGCAAGGATAAGACTTGCCACTGACACCCTTCCCCAGACCCCGCACAGAGCCGGAAGCTCTCTGCACTGGGTACGCCCTTAAGAGACAATGACCTGTCAATGCTTTCATCTGTGATCAAGAATCAGGACCAGGTCTACTGTATAATATGTACGTGCAAATATGTTGTTCAGCGGACCATGTTTTGACAAAGTTAGTATCCTCTAGGCTCTAATGGAATCAATTGTGCTACATCATCCACGAGTGTGAGGATGATGCTTAGCTACCAAAGCTACATACGCTCTGCAATCAAAAGCTATTCAGCATGCTTTGCTATAATATATCTATTACAGAGTCAAAAGCAACAATCTTAATATCAATTATCACTTACTTTGGCTTTTAGATTCGACGTAGCTAACTGGAACTTCTCTATGGTTCTTGAGTTAGCAGCATGATCATCCTTGGCAACCTTGATAAAATCATCATTCAGGCAGCTTGTTCCGACAGACACATACCTGCAAGATGGAGAAAATAATAGAAGAAATTGGCAATACTATACAGAAAACATTAAAATCAAGGAGATAAGTCCTACAAGATATTCACTAGGTAAATAACACAAATTGTGCAAATTCAATTCAAAAGGGAAATTGTTACCTAGGT